>NC_045455.1:28161802-28263380 GCF_002776525.5 Piliocolobus tephrosceles
TAGCCAGAACTTCCAACACTATGTTGAATAGGAGTGGTGAGAGAGGGCATCCCTGTCTTGTGCCAGTTTTCAAAGGGAATTTTTCCAGTTTTTGCCCATTCAGTGTGATATTGGCTGTGGGTTTGTCATAAATAGCTCTTATTATTTTGAGGTACGTTCCATCAATACCGAATTTATTGAGCGTGTTTAGCATGAAGGGCTGTTGAATTTTGTCAAAAGCCTTTTCTGCATCTATTGAGATAATCATGTGGTTCTTGTCTTTGGTTCTGTTTATATGCTAGATTACATTTATTGATTTGCGAATGTTGAACCAGCCTTGCATCCCAGGGATGAAGCCCACTTGATCATAGTGGATAAGCTTTTTGATGTGCTGCTGAATCCGTTTTGCCAGTATTTTATTGAGGATTTTTGCATCGATGTTCATCAGGGATATTGGTCTAAAATTTTCTTTTTTTGTTGTGTCTCTGCCAGGCTTTGGTATCAGGATGATGTTGGCCTCATAAAATGAGTTAGGGAGGATTCCCTCTTTTTCAATTGATTGGAATAGTTTCAGAAGGAATGGTACCAGCTCCTCTTTGTACCTCTGGTAGAATTCAGCTGTGAATCCATCTGGACCTGGACTTTTTTTGGTTGGTAGGCTATTAATTATTGCCTCAATTTCAGAGCCTGCTATTGGTCTATTCAGGGATTCAACTTCTTCCTGGTTTAGTCTTGGAAGAGTGTAAATGTCCAGGAAATTATCCATTTCTTCTAGATTTTCTAGTTGATTTGCGTAGAGGTGTTTATAGTATTCTCTGATGGTAGTTTGTATTTCTGTGGGGTCGGTGGTGATATCCCCTTTATCATTTTTATTGCATCTATTTGATTCTTCTCTCTTTTCTTCTTTATTAGTCTTGCTAGCGGTCTGTCAATTTTGTTGATTTTTTCAAAAAACCAACTCCTGGATTTGTTGATTTTTTGGAGGGTTTTTTGTGTCTCTATCTCCTTCAGTTCTGCTCTGATCTTAGTTATTTCTTGCCTTCTGCTAGCTTTTGCATGTGTTTGCTCTTGCTTTCCAGTTCTTTTAATTGTGATGTTAGAGTGTCAATATTAGATCTTTCCAGCTTTCTCTTGTGGGCATTTAGTGCTATAAATTTCCCTCTACACACTGCTTTAATTGTGTTCCAGAGATTCTGGTATGTTGTATCTTTGTTCTCATTGGTTTCAAAGAACATCTTTATTTCTGCCTTCATTTCGTTATGTACCCAGTAGTCATTCAGGAGCAGGTTGTTCAGTTTCCATGTAGTTGAGCGGTTTTGATTGAGTTTCTTAGTCCTGAGTTCTAGTTTGATTGCACTGTGGTCTGAGAGACAGTTTGTTATAATTTCTGTTCTTTTACATTTGCTAAGGAGTGTTTTACTTCCAATTATGTGGTCAATTTTGGAATAAGTGCGACGTGGTGCTGAGAAGAATGTATATTCTGTTGATTTGGGGTGGAGAGTTCTATAGATGTCTATTAGGTCTGCTTGGTGCAGAGATGAGTTCAATTCCTGGATATCCTTGTTAACTTTCTGTCTCATTGATCTGTCTAATGTTGACAGTGGAGTGTTGAAGTCTCCCATTATTATTGTATGTGAGTCTAAGTCTCTTTGTAAGTCTCTAAGGACTTGCTTTATGAATTTGGGTGCTCCTGTATTGGGTGCATATATATTTAGGATAGTTAGCTCTTCCTGTTGAATTGATCCCTTTACCATTATGTAATGGCCTTCTTTGTCTCTTTTGATCATTGATGGTTTAATGTCTATTTTATCAGAGACTAGGATTGCAACCCCTGCTTTTTTTTGTTCTCCATTTGCTTGGTAGATCTTCCTCCATCCCTTTAATTTGAGCCTATGTATGTCTCTGCATGTGAGATGGGTCTCCTGAATACAGCAGACTGATGGGTCTTGACTCTTTATCCAGTTTGCCAGTCTGTGTCTTTTAATTGGAGCATTTAGTCCATTATCATTTAAGGTTAATATTGTTATGTGTGAACTTGATCCTGCCATTATGATATTAATTGGGTTTTTTGCTCGTTAGTTGATGCAGTGTCTTCCTAGCCTCAATGGTCTTTCCATTTTGGCATGTTTTTGCAATGGCTGGTACCGGTTGTTCCTTTCCATGTTTAGGGCTTCCTTCAGGGTCTCTTGTAAGGCAGGCCTGGTGGTGACAAAATCTCTAAGCATTTGCTTATCTGTAAAGGATTTTATTTCTCCTTCACTTATGAAACTTAGTTTGGCTGGATATGAAATTCTGGGTTTAAAATTCTTTTCTTTAAGAATGTTGAATATTGGCCCCCACTTTCTTCTGGCTTGTAGAGTTTCTGCTGAGAGGTCTGCTGTTAGTCTGATGGTCTTCCCTTTGTGGGTAACCCGACCTTTCTCTCTGGCTGCCCTTAAGATTTTTTCCTTCATTTCAACTTTGGTGAATCTGGCAATTATGTGTCTTGGAGTTGCTCTTCTCGAGGAGTATCTTTGTGTTGTTCTCTGTATTTCCTGAATTTGAATGTTGGCCTGCCCTACTAGGTTGGGGAAGTTCTCCTGGATGATATCCTGAAGAGTGTTTTCCAACTTGGTTCCATTTTTCCCCCTCACTTTCAGGCACCCCAATCAGACGTAGATTTGGTCTTTTTACATAATCCCATACTTCTTGCAGGCTTTGTTCATTTCTTTTTCTATTTTTTTCTTTTGGTTTCTCTTCTCGCTTCATTTCATTCATTTGATCCTCAATCGCTGATACTCTTTCTTCCAGTTGATCAAGTCAGTTACTGAATCAATTTTTAATGCAAGAGAATAGAGAACATTAGCTAGAACTCCACATTTTAGGGTATTTTTCAGTGTATAACATTAAGGTCTAATAGACTTAGTAACATTTTGAGTTCATTGTAGTCATTCATAACTCTCTTTCTGTGATTAGATTTTTGTTTAGCCACCCTATATCCTTATAGAGTTTATAAAGAAGATATATTTACCTTATTTCCTTTAAACTGCAACTAATCTACCCAAATCTAATACCTTTTGAAGGTTACCTATATTAACTTTGCCCTAATAAAAAAATATCAAAATTTTCAGTGGTTTATATTGCACTTAACATTGAGTCTTTCATCAGTGTATAATCATTTCTCACTCATACTGTAAAGTCACTACCTGTCACTTGGCTCTTGTGGCTCTGCTTTAGTTCCACTGTCGAGCTAAAGAAACAGCTTCTGTTGCAAACATGCCATTCTCATGGGAAAGAAAAATGATTCTTAAAATTTCTACTTATAAATGGCATCATTTATGTATGGTCATATCCCACTGGACAAATCCAGTCATGTGGCCAAAATCGATGTTAATTTGTCCATGAAGTATATTTCTCCTCTAGGGAATAGAGATGTGGAAAGTTGCAGGGCAATGAGAGAGGACACAATATTCTTTTTTGGAGAAGTGAGCAGTGAATTCTTCAGAATAACAGTAAGTTTACAGCGATAATCTATATTGTTTTTAATTCGTCTGAGGTGCACAGATATTCTATCTGTTAGACAACTGACTATCTAAATATGTTTTTCAGAACTCACCTTGTATCCTACCTAGTATTATAAGCATAGGCACAACTGATTGGTATTACTGGAAAATTCTTAACTGCTAAATGTCTTCACCTATTGGCAAAATCCTAATAACGCTTTTTAAAATTAGTTCTCCAATACCAGTATAATTAACTCAGTTGATTAATCTTGCTCACCTCATCTATAAGACAGTCTCTACATATTGTGTATTCCCATTTCCTGTAGCCATAAATTTCAAGAAAATTGGAACTAATAAAAATCCTAGTACCGATAATAGAGTTCCAAGAAATCTGATCATTGTTTATCACCTGTAGTACCAGCTGATCACTGGAAATATGAGAAATAGCACACTTGAGATATTTTAATCTTGAATCTATCTAGTTTTGGGGTAGGTAGACATGATCTAAACTTTTATCTGATTTTAGCTTTATTTCCTAAACTTATGTATTTCCTAGAAGTAATTCATTTGTTCTACTAATTGTCTTTTTAAAATTAAAATATATTTTTCAGCTGATCTCTGTATTTATGGTGATGGTACTATAATTTTTTAATTGTAAATATTATGATAAAGCTGGAGTTAATTTTAACGTTTTTTAGTCTCTGTATGATAACAGCATGACACATCAGTTCTGAAAAAAATAAAAATCCCTATTTTGCTCAGAACATTGTGGACCATTTCCATAGTAAGATAACGTGGTGGTTTTGATGGGTTTGTATTACTGACAGTATTGTTCACTTAGTGTCCCAGTATTGTTCTGATCTTACCTGGCTATATCAAGTAGCTTTTGATGCTCCACGGTCTATATTCTAGCATCAACATAATTTCATCTTTACTTTTATTTGGTGTGTCTCTTTCTCCTTTCTCTTAGACCTATCTAGTAGACTTATTCTTAGTACCAAAACTGGGCATACAGCCATACTTCCTTTCTTTCTGCTTATTATCTCATAAGTACATCTTCCTAATATCCTTCTCCTTTCAGCATAGTGGAGGTCATTAGAGCTGTAATGTCAGTTAGCTATTGACTGCCAAAAATATGTGTTACTTTCGCAAATCATGCACACTGATACTTCACTGAGAATGATAATTTAATCCGATGCAGCCTCTGTTGTTACAGGCACCACATGTCCTGTTTGCCCAGTTCAGTCCTAATTTGTATTTATTGTTTCTTGGTTACTGTTAATAGCACTCCCTTTTACACTCACAAGTGTCCCAGTTTGGAAAATAAATTATATGGTTACTCTATTTATTGTAGATATAGTATCTAATTCAAAGTTAGACTTAACCTTGACTTCCTTTTTTGTACATTTCTTCTCAGGACTTCCCTTTCAAAATAAATCCATACATTTCCCAGGCATGCTCTTTCATTAAATGTGGCATCCTGATTTCCCCTCACTACCAAACACAGACTGTGTCACCGTAAAACACATTGAATAAAATCTGAAGAAACACAGAGAATAGAACCTGAAAAATGTTCATTGTTTGTGTACATTTTTCCATACTGGTACAGAAGTATTATATAGTTGCTTTATCCATCTGTAAGAGGTTATCCAGTTGAATTCATTATTGCTCTTTTTATGTTTTACAGCTTTCAAAGGTTGTTGTAGCTACCTGGGTCACTCCAGTTCACTGTCTGGGATTGTTCTGGAATACACTGTTACTAAACAGGCTGACAGCTTATAATTAATTAGCTGCCTCATTCCAGCCCTATATGTAGGGGGCTGGGCCATCTTTCGTTGTTGTAATTTTTCCTTTAGCATATCTCTCATTTTCCTTTCACATATGTATTTCTTACTCTCTAAAACTTCCAATATCTTCACAAATAGGTCCTGTTTACCTTTAATTAATAATGAATTCTAACATTATCAGGGCTAAGGCAAATACACACATGCACCTTTACATACATACTCTTAAGAGAGAGAAATTCTCATAGTCATTGTACCTGCTGAGGAAAAAACAGATTAAGAAAACACCCTTCTCCAATTTTTGAAGCATTGTGTAACAATCTTGGGTGCAAATCCTGACCAGTTCTCAAATTCTACTTTGTATTCACCTTACGAAGAAAATCATTTGCCTTCATCATGCAAATCAGAAAATGAGTCAAAGTGGAACACAGATATAAGAAAATATCTAACAAAAAGAGCCAAAGTGGCAAAGTGGAGGAAGGGGAAAAGGGTGTAGTAGTGACTTGGGCTGGGATACCATAGTAGAGTATTTCTGGTGGAAGAAGGCTGAAAAATGGAAGATTTAAGAAAACCTTGGGTGTGACGCATTGTAAGAGAAGAGGAAACCAAGTAAAAATGTTTTCAGATGTTGTGCATTAAATCTTTACGATATCCTATGAGCCTGAAGTAAAAAATAGGAATTTCTTTCATTTACTTACGCATTGATTTATTAATTTTCTCTACTTTTAATATAGTCTTTAAATGTGCTTCCATCCTACCTTTGAATCACATAATTATTACATCAGTAATGTTATTTGACTTTGTGTTAATTTGACTTCCAAAAGCCAAGATATTCTTCGCAAATTTGGAGGGGAGGGAGGCCTTATTCTAAGGATATAGAAAGTCTCTATGTACTTAGGACTACTATTTAAAAATCTATTAATTAATATCTTCATGATATCACTCATAAACTGGGTCTCTAAGTTCCACTGCTCTAATTAGCACTGATTTAAAACACAAGCTTCAGCCAAGTTGGGTTCACATAGTGAAGTACACAAGATACCTCAGAAAAATTTCTGGAAGGCCAAATGAATTCCTAGAGGTTATTTCAACCGTGATTCTCTGTCTGAAGCATAATTCCATTCAACAATAATGATAAAAGGTAAACAAATTAGAAAAAGTCAATATAAAGTGATCTTCCTGGACCCCAAACCCAAAGCCAAAAATGTAGTGCCTTCTAGACTTCTGCACAAGTGTCTAAATAAAATTCTCAAACCTCACAGATGTACTTACTGTTCAGGAATTTCGTACGTTCCTCACATACTGCAACACTGATATCAAGTAGAATCTCTGAGATTTTCAATCTTGAGCATTAGGCTGAACATGAAGGACAGAAGGTTACTTTGTGCCCTGGGTGATGCAAGCAAAAATCTGTCAATGAATGTATCAGGAGCCAAGAAGAGTATCTCAAAGACACAATGCATCATCAGGGTGCCAAAGGTGACTTCTTAAAAGATAATGGAGAAATAAGCAAAACTTAATGCAAATTTTTAGCCAAGTGTTTATTTTTGATGCATAGATTTTTAAATTTGTGGTAATTGACTTCTTGAGAATGATTTAGTTACTTTTTTAAATCTGCCAATTGTTACACATTTTATTAAGTAATAACATATGATCAAACCCATTTTTGGATGAGTTTCAATGGAAGAAATTGGCTAAAAAAGTTCTATATACCATTCATGGGGGTAACCTAGAACAACTAGTGAGGCTCCTGCTCCGCTTGAGTGACCCACTCAACCCCACAGCCACCAACACTGTCTCCCATGGCCCCAGCCATGTACAATAGCTCAAGGACCTGGGTAATATAATGGACAGTTAAGGTGTCCAATGAAATGATTTAGTCGCACACATATCCTAAACTTAATACACAGTTCACTGTTCATGATATTCAAAACTAAAACATTACGTTGAGTATGCTCAAACCTGTGATGCATGCCAGATGTTCTTCAGTAGAACATGCTACCAAACTAATGAGCTGTCGGAATTTGTATTTTCACTAGATCTATAATATTACTTTCATTTTAAATATTTTAATTGTCATTATATTAATATTAAAAATTTAATGGCGCATGAGACTGATAAAATTTATTTTATATTTAATTTCTAATTGGCAAATATTAATTGTGTATCTATGTGGTGTACAATGTGTGGTTTTGATATATGCTTACAGCATAGAAAGATTAAATCAAGCTAATTAACACATCCCTTGTCTCATTTACCTTTTTGTGGTGACATTTAAAATCTACTCTTTTAGCAATTTTGAAATACACATTATTAACTGTGGTTACTATGCTGTGCAATAGATCGCTAAAAATTATTCCTCCTCTCTAATTGAAACTTGTTAGCCTTTGATAAACATCATCTCCCATCCTTCTCTTCCTCAGCCTCTGGTAGCCACTATTTTACTCTCTGATTCTATGAGTTTGATCTTGTAAGATTCCACATACAAGTGAGATCATGCAGTATTTGTCTTTCTCTGGCAGTCTTGTTTTACTTAGCCTAATGTCCAGGCTCATCCGTGCTGTTGCAAATGACAGAGTTTTCTTCCCTCTTCATTTTTGATTTTGTTGTTTTTTTTTGAGACGGAGCCTTGCTCTGTTGACCAGGCTGGAGTGCAATGCTGCGATCTCGGCTCACTGCAACCTCTCTGCCATTCGGGTTCCAGTGATTCTCCTGTCTCAGCCTCCTGGGTAGCTGGGATTGTAATCCCAGTGCATGCCACCACACCAGGCTAATTTTTGTATTTTTAGTAGAGACGGGGTTTTGCCATGTTGGCCAGGCTGGTCTCTAACTCCTGACCTCAGGTGATGTGGGCGCCTCAGCCTCCCAACGTGCTGGGATTACAGATGTGTGTCACCGCACCCAGTCTCCTTCTTAAAGCTGTATAGTATTCCATCGTGTCGTAAGCCACATTCTATTTATTCATTCATTGATGTACACTTGGGCTGATTCCATATTGTGGCTACTGTGAATAATGCTGAAATAAACATGGAAGTGCTTATATCTCTTTGAAATATTGATTTCAATTTCTATGGATATATACACAAAAGTGATATTACTAGATCATATGATAATTCCATTTTTAGTTTTTTCGGAAACTTCTATACTGTTTTCCATAATGCCATGTTAATACTAATACTAAATACTAAATAATAAAATACATTCCCACCACAAATGTGCCAGAATTTCTTTGTCTCTACATCCTCGCCAACACTTGCTATCTTTCATGTTTTTGGAAGTGGCCATTCTAACAGGTGAGAGGTGATGTCTCACTGTGATTTTGATTTGCATTTCCTTGATGATTAGAGATGCTGAGCATTTTTTGATATACCTGGTGGCCTTTAGTTTGTTTTCTTTTGAGGAAGGTTTGTTTAGGTATTTTACCCATTTTTAATCAATTATTATTATTTGCTAATGAGTTGTTTGCATTACTTATAAATTTGGAATATTGGTCCCTTATCAAATGTATGGGCTGCACATATTTTCTCCAGCTCAGTGGGTTGTCTTTTCACTTATTTATTTATTTACGTTTTGATTCAGGCTAATGAATTTTTTTCTTCAACTTCTATTTTAAGTTAAGGGGTACACGTGCAGGATGTTCAGGTTTGTTACATAGGTAAACGTGTGCCATGGTGGTTTGCTGCATAGATCATCCCATCACCTAGGTATTAAGTCCAGCATTTATTAACTGTTCTTCCTGCTGCTCTCCTTCCCCATGCCCCCCACCTCTGGAAGGCTCCAGTTGTGTTGTTCCCCACCATGTGTCCATGTGTTTTCATCATTCAGCTCTCACTGATAGGTGAGAACAGGGGTGTTTGATTTTCCATTCCTTTGTTGGTTTGCTGAGAATAATGGCTTCCAATTCCATCCATGTTCCTGCGGAGGACACGATCTTGTTATTTTTTCTGACTGCATAGTATTGTGTGGTGTATATGTACCACATTTTCTTTATCCAATCTATCATTGATGGGCATTTAGGTTGTTTTCATGTTTATGCTATTGTGATTAGTGCTTCAATGAACATTCGTGTGCATGTAACTTTTCTGTTTTTTTTTTTTTTTTTAAAGACAGAGTCTTGCTCTGTTGCCCATGCTGGAGTGCAGTTGTGCCATCTTGGCTTACCACAACTCCACCTCTCAGGTTCAAGCAATTCTCCTGCCTCAGCCCCTCAAGTATCTGGGATTTCCTGCCATCATACCCAGATAATTTTTAGTAGAAACAGGGTTTCACCATGTTGGTCAGGCTGGTCTTGAACTCCTGATCTCAAGTGATCCAGTTGCCTTGGCCTTCCAAAGTGCTGGGATTACAGGTCACGTGCATGTATCTTTATAATTGAATGATTTATATTCCTTCAGTTATACACTTAGTAATGAGATTGCTGGGTCAAATGGCATTTTGGTCTCTAGGTGCTTGAGGCATTGCCAGACTGTCTTCCAGAACGGTGAACTAATTTACATGGCCGCTAACAGTGTAAAAGTATACCTTTTTCTCCACCACCTTACCAGCATCTGTAAGCCATTAATAATTGCCATTCTGAATGACATGAGACGGTATCTTACTGTGGATTTGATTTGCCTTTCTCTAGTGATCAGTGATTTTGAGCTTTTTTTCATATGTTCATTGGCCATATATATGTTCTTTTGATAAGTGTCTATTCATGTCTTTTGCCCATTTTTAATGAGGTTGTTTGTTTGTTTTGAAATTTGTTTATGTTCCTTGTAGACTCTGGATAATAGACCTTTTTTTTGACGGATAGATTGCAAAAATTTTCTCCCATTCTGTAGGTTGTCTGTTCACTCTGGTGATGGTTTCTTTAGCCATGCAGAAGCTCTTTAGCTTAATTAAATCCCGTTTGTCAATTTTTGCTTTTGTTGCAATTACCTTTGGCATTTTCATGAAATCTTTGCCTATACCTATGTCCTGAATGGTATTGCCTAGATTTTTTTCTATAGTTTTCATAGTTTCGAGTTTCACTTTTTTTTTTTTTTTTGAGACAGAGTTTTGCACTTGTCACCCAGGCTGGAGTACAATGGCATGATCTCAGTTCACTGCAACTTCCACCTCCCAGGTTCAAGTGATTATCCTGCCTCAGCCTCCTGAGTAGCTGGGATTACAGGCGTGTGCCACCATGCCCAACTAATTTTGTATTTTTAGTAGAGACGGGGTTTCTCCGTGTTGGTCAGTCTGGTCTCCAACTCCCAACCTTAGGTGACCCATCTGCCTCGGTCCCCCAAAGTGCTGGGATTACAGGTGTGAGCCACAGCGCCCGGCAGAGTTTTACATTTAAGTCTTTAATCTATTTTGAGTTAATTTTTGTATAAGGTATTAGGAAGGGATCCAGTTTCAATTTTCTGCATCTGACTAGCCAGTTCTCCCAGCATTGCTTATTAGATAGGGAATTCATTCCCCATTGCTTGTTTCTGTTAGGTTTGTCAAAGATCAATGGGGAGGTGGTTGTAGGTGCAGGCTTATTTCTGAGTTCTCTGTTCAGTTCCATTGGTCTATGTGTTCGTTCTTGTACCAACACCATGCTTTCTTTTCTATGGTAGCCTTGTAGTATAGTTTGAAGTTGGGTAGTGTGATGCCTCCAGCTTTGTTCTTCTTGCTTAGGATTGTCTTGGCTATTCAGGCTCTTTTTTAGTTCCATATGAATTTTAAAATAATTTTTTTCTAATTCTGGTCTTTTCACTCTTTTAATTGTTTATCTTATTGTGTGCAAAAGGATGTTAGTTTGATGCAGAAAGATTCCTGTTAAGTTAAATATATTTGTCTATTTTTGCTTTTGTTGCTTGTGCTTTGGAGTTGTAGCCAGAAATCATTGCCTAGATCAATGGGATTGCATCAAACTATAATCCGTGAAAATAAAAGACAGAAAAACACATGTTCATCTCAATAGCTGCAGAAAAAGCATGTGACAAAATGTAACATTCTCTTATGATAAAAATTCTTAGCAAATTAGAAGTAGAAGGAACATGCCTCAACACACTAAAGGTCAGGTAATGACAAACCCAGAGCTAACACCATACTCAATGGTGAAACATTGAAAGCATCTCCTCTAAGATGAGAAACCATACAAGCAAAATGAGGATCCCACTCAAGCCACTTCTATTCAAGATAGTACTGGATGTTCTAGCCAGAGCAATTAGGCAATGAATAAATAAATACAAAGCATTAGAATAGGAAAGTATAAAGGGAAAGTGTCTGTTGGCTGATGACATGTTTTTATGTATAGGAAATCCTAAAGATTCTAAAAATATATTGCTAGAACTAGTAGACAAATTCGATGACATTTCAAGACACAATATCAATGTACACAGAAGATATATATATATATATATATGATGAATAAAATCATGTTATTTTCAGTAACATGAATGAAACTAGAGACCACTATGTTAAGTGAAATAAGTCAGGCACAGAAAGAAAAATATCACATGTCCTCATATGAAGGAGCAAAATAACTGATCCTATGGAGGTAGAGAGTAGACTGATAGTTACAAGAGCTTGGCAAGAGGAGGGGAATGAGGAAAGGCACAAACATGCATTTTGACGGAAGAAAAAAATTGTAGTGCTGTATAGCACAGGAGGGTGACTACTGTTAGTAACAATATATTGTAATCAACATAGCTGGAATAGAAGATTTAAAATGTTCTCAACACAGAAAAATGATAAATGTGATGAATTTCTTAAATATCCTGCTTTTATTACACATTTTAAACATGTATCAAAATATTACATTTACCCTATAAATATGTACAATTATTTATCCAATATGTAAAATTAGTAGGTATTATGATTTACTATTATTATTATTATTATTATTATTATTATTATTATTATTATTATTATTTTGAGACGGAGTCTCACTCTGTCCCTCAGGCTGGAGTGCAGTGGCGCGATCTTGGCTCACTGCAAGCTCCGCCTCCCGGTTTCACGCCATTCTCCTGCCTCAGCGTATGGACTAGCTGGGACTACAGGCGCTCGCCACAGCGATTTTTTTGTATGTTTTTAGTAGAGACAGGGTTTCACCGTGGTCTCGATCTCCTGACCTTGTGATCCGCCTGCCTCGGCCTCCCAAAGTGCTGGGATTACAGGCGTGAGCCACCGCGCGCGGCATGATTTATTATTTTAAAACTAAAAGTATGAAATACAATGTCATAATCTGCAGCTTCTTTTTAGCTCTGTTTTGGAAAATTTATATGGATAGACAAATACCTACAAATATATTGTATATGCATATATTTACATATAAATACATAGTTGTATATACACACTTATATACATACTTATGTTTTGATATACATGAATAATATGCACTTCAATTTTTTTTTGTGTTTTTGTTTTTTTGTTTTGAGACGAAGTCTCGTTCTGTTGCCCAGGCTGGAGTGCAGACAGATGGAGTTTCACCGTGTTAGCCAGGATTGTCTTGGTTTCCTGACCATGTAATCTGCCCGCCTCGGCCTCCCAAAGTGCTGGGATTACAGGCACGATCCACCGCCTGGCCTGCACTTCAATTTTAAAGCGGCTATATGCATTCCAATTTATGTGTATGATAAATCATCCAATCAGTTTTGTATGGGTAGAAATGGAATGTACATCATTGTTTTTATTATAAATCTTGCTGAAATTAATCTATATACTTTTATGTGTGGCCTTCTGTACCTAGATCTTTATAGCAATTCCTGGAACTAAAATTGCTGGTTACAGCATATTCACATATTAAAATTTAATGAATTTTAAAAAGTAGATCTCCAAAATTGTTCAGTCACTTTCTTTCCCTTTAGCAGTGCAGAAAATACATATTTCTCTTTTATTTGACAATCATATACACTTTATTAATATTGAAACAACAGATTAATATATCCAAACTGGGAGAGCAAATTATGCTTATATTTTTTTCTATTAGGATTAATAATATTTTGTATATTTAGGTACCATTTCATTTTATTTTTTTATTTTACTTTATTTATTTATTTATTTTTGAGACAGAGTCTCGCTCTGTCGCCCAGGCTGGAGTGTAGTGGCCGGATCTCAGCTCATTGCAAGCTCCGCCTCCTGGGTTCAAGCCATTCTCCTGCCTCAGCCTCCCCAGTAGCTGGGACTAGAGGCGCCCGCCACCTCGCCTGGCTAGTTTTTTGTACTTTTTAGTAGAGACGGGGTTTCACCATGTTAGCCAGATGGTCTCGAACTCCTGACCTCGTGATCCGCCCGTCTCGGCCTCCCAAAGTGCTGGGATTACAGGCTTGAGCCACCGCGCCCGGCCCCATTTCATTTTATATATGTACATATATAAATGTGTGTGTATGTGTATATATATATATACTATATCACTTCAACAAGTTTCATGCTGTGAATCAATTTGTGTAACTTCGAAGTTGCCTGTCTCTTGAAAATTGTAGGAACTTGCCATAAAAAAGAGTCTAGGCTCAGAGTCTTTGGGGAAGTTTTCATTTTATGTTTTTCATATTGTCACGGTATCCCTGGTATGTTGCTTTGCCAGCCAGAAACCTCTGAGGTTGGTGGTGCCTTTGCCTGAGTTTTCACTAAGGCCCTTGGTCTCCTTCTGCCCACTCAGCCTGGCAGGCTGTGCTTGGCTTGCACTGCCATCCTGAATCTCACACCTGCCACAGACGAGCCAGGCACGGAGTGGTGAGGAGTGTGTGTGAGCAAGCAAGTGTGCAGTCTGGCCACTGTACATAGCTAGGTACTCCGGCTGAGGCGGGGAGGCAGCTCCAGGCCTGACATGGGCGCTGGCTTCCTGTGTGGCTGTGGCTGGACCAGGCATAGCGCAAGCAGCTTCCACGACTGGCACCGGGAAACACGGTGCTCAGAAGCTTGGAGATGCCAGGAACTGCAGAGCTCTAGAGAGAGTGTCACAGCCCTGACCTGGGGAACTCCTAGGTCTGTGCTCCCAGAAGGGCCACAGCTCTTCTCTCCTAAACTTGTCACCTGCAACGTGGTGAGCAAGGGGTGTGTTTCAGCCCTGTTTGTGTTACAGCTCTTTTAGCTCTGCCACGTGGCAGATCCCAAGTTCTCGTCCTGCATCAAGGAAGAAAGAGGTACATGGACAAGTGGAGGGTGAGCAAGGCAACAGCTCAGAGGAGACTTGCAGTGGGTAACTCCTGTCCGCAGCTGCTAGTCCTGACATCTGCGTGAGTCTGCCTGGGTCTAAGGTTTTTGTGGGATTCACAGGGAAGTGCATGCTGATTGGCTCATGGGCAGCCATGGGCGAGTCCAGAAAAGCACCAGAGTTTCCATTCTGGTCATCAGCCCAGTCCCCAGGCTTCAGGCCATCCGTGGATTAAAGGTGGGGCTGCACCAGGGACCCGCTCCTTTCTGCCCAGGAGGCTGTGTGCCTCCTGGTCACCCAGGCTGTTTGTGCAGAAGGGCGCCTGCAGGCCTGTAGGGGAGATACCCTCAGCACCCCCTCGGGCTCCTTTCCATGCTCATCGGTGCCCAAAGTCCAGAGGGGCTGAGGTGGCAGGGGGCTGGTGTGTCAGTACTGCCCTGAGCATGCACATACTCAGTTGAGTTGCCACAGCACCCGGGCTTGACCTCAAGTTTGCTCCGAGATCAGAGTAGGCCAGGCAGCAGAAGCTGACACTTCCAAGCCCACAGGAGCAGGGAGGCTTCCTGGGCCTCCAAGAGCAAAGAGACGCCTGGCCCACAGCTGCGAATGGATGGCTGCAGCTGTGCCTGGGAGGGTGGGGCTCCTGCCCACTCCTGGCCAGGGATGCCCAGGTCCAGAGACATGGCTGGGTAACTGCAGCTGCGCCTGGGGAGCAGAAGTCTCCTCCCCTGCCAACTCATAAAAGGGCGAGACTTCCACCTGTTTCTGGCTCCTGCTGGCTGCCTCTGGCTCCGGCAAGTTCCATGGAGCACACAGTCCCAGCCAGGCCTCCCAAACTGCTGGCACGGGCTGCTGCTGCCATGAATATCTTCCCTAGACTATTTTGGTTTGTGCTTTTGTTTGAGAAACTCAATCTTAAAAGTTTTTATATTATATTGCCAATTTATGTAAATAAAGCTCATCTATTTCTATTTTCATATAGCTTTTCTGATTATTCAGTTTATATGTTTAGTGTTTGAACATGATGGAAGTTAGCATCTTTTTCATTAATATGGTTAAGATTTTTTTAATTGTATAAAAAATAATTAGCATACATCAACTCCCTGAAAATGGGTGTTTAGACTCTGACACAGGTGGATTTATAATTATAAAACTTGAATGTAAAAGAAATTATTTATACCTTTCTATCATTATACACATTTTTAGATAGAATTTCAATGGTCAATGTAAATAACTTCTCCTAATTTTGATTATGTTCACATAGGAAAATGTTGAACTCATGCTCCTCATATCTTAAGAAAGTTCACTCACAGTCAAGTAAACTGTGTATATTGAAATTACTACAGTTTTCTGTACCAATTTCCAGTTTCTCTGAATGTGTGCATGGGGATGGCTTGGGAGATAGGATTTGTATACTTTACAGATAAAGATTTCTCTAAGTCACTTATGGTTTGGCTGTGTCCCCACCCAAATCTCATCTTGAATTATATCTCCCGTAATCCCCACATGTTGTGGAAGGGTTCTGGTGGAAGGTAATTGAATCATGGGGGCGGGGTTTTCCCATACTGTTTGCATGATAGTGGATACGTTTCACAAAATCTGATGGTTTTTTTAAAGGGGAGTTCCCCTGCCCACACTCTGTCTTGCCTGCTGCCGTGTACAACGTAACTTTGCTCAGCATTCACCTTCAGTCATGATTGTGAGGCTTCCCCAGCCATGTGGAATTGTGAGGCAATTAAACCGCCTTCCTTTATAAATGAAACAGTCTGGGGTATGTCTTTATCAGCAGTGTGAGAACAGACTCATGCAGTAACTTTTAAAATTATGATGAGAAAAGTGTCCACATTTTTATGAACTACACTAAACTTGTGCTTACAAGTAGTGTCATGTTATCTGTGGGTTTTAAGGCCATACATAACAGACAAAAATTTTGGTTACCTTACTAAATCCTAAAAATTTTTACTTTTTACTATAAAATAAGTTAAGCAACACAGCATTTACAGATATACATTTCTTCACAGGAGAATTAGTAACAGTATTTTAATTCTACAGATTATTCAACAGAGCTCAGTATTAGTGATAACAATAATGCTTCAACATCATTAGTATGTTAAGATGGTTAATATTTTGGTTATAGTTTTCCATTGAACATTTATTTGTCTACCTATTTTTAAATTGTGAAATTTCTACATCCAAGACCTATTTTTTCTATTGAAACATGTAATGATATGAAAGAAATAAGTTAATTTTTTGAACAGAATTTTATATCACACCATAAATATTTCCTAGAATATTTACATTATCATATCCAATATATCCTATAGAGATATCTATGTTTTTTAAAAAAATTGTCAGTTTAGTTTTAGAGAACCAAATGTTGTACTTTATCACAAATCAATCATTCATTAAGGGAAAGAAGGTTATTTGCAAGTAAATCTTTAAAGGAGCATCTATTGAGTGATACATACAATACTCAAATTCCTTCTCCAAAGAAAATAAAAGATTAATTATTTACAAGATACCTTTCAACCTCAAATGAAAGAGAGACGAGGAATCTTTACAAGCGTATTTGCTGAGCAGAAATGTTTTGTAAAGAATAATTTTTTTAGTATTTATATTTCAAGTAAATAAAATATAAATTCTGGGTTGTAAATGTCTATAAAACTGAAACTGATTTTTAAAGTTCACTACTGTCAAAAGACAAAATCATAACATATTTAGTTTAAAGATCTAACTGGCTTTTATGTTTAATTCTATAATCAGGCAATCATAAAATAAGATAAATATTCCAATGACCTGAACAAAAGAAGTTGGCATTATAGGCAGAAAATGGCTGAAGAAAGCAGTAATAGGAAATGAAAGTGGACTGGTGGTTTAAAATTACCCTCCTTATAGAGTTAAAGCAGAGGAAACTTTCTTATGCTGGTTCAGGTAAATTGGACCCCATTTGATTGTTGTCAATCTCCTGTGTTCTTTTATTTTATTTTTATTGTTTGGAAAACTGGTCCATTTCAGAGTTCATTTTTATTAAGTGGCAATTAGCACAAATGTGCTTCCATTTTGGTTTGGTCTGTGGCCTAGTGTAGAAGCTTAGACCAAAACAATGGCCTCCTACAAATTGATTTAGCACTGCTACTCAGAGTTTTGGAATAGTTTTTGATACACGGTACTAAATATATGTTAAAATAATAAAAGAAGGAAAAAGGAAAGAAAGAAGGAAGGAATGGAATGGAAGAAAAGAAAAATTAAAAAAGAAGAGTGAATGAATGCTTGTTCCAGTACAAGAGACAAAACCCAACAATTATAATACAGCAAGTCAGAGCTAACATGGACATAGGTCTAGAAGGCTAAGAGAGAAAATAGAAACCTTACTCTAAGTATCTAGGAAATCTTTCCCGAAAAGAAGGCAATTTGTTAGATTTGAAGTATAGCTAGGAATTTCCTAGCTAGATAATTGGAATTATATCCTCTGGATAAAGGAAACAACACACACGCCACGTGTGGTTAGTGTCTTAGGTCGAGTCCTCTAGAAGTAGAGCATGAAATGGGGATTTTACTTCTAGTATTTCATCAGGAATGTGCTCTTAAGAGAAGGGGGAAAAAAAGAGGGAATGAAGGAAGTGGAACAGGAAGAGGGGAGGGGAAAGCTAAGTAAAGTAATCTCTCCCTGAGATTACACTTAGTTTTAGCACACAGGCAATCTCTGTGGACCAAATTGCAACAAAGAGTCCCACCCTGAGGCAATCATTCCTTGCCTTAATTCCCCTGAGGTAGGGTAGAGTCTATCAGTTATGGTGATTCCTGTTAGGTTAAGACAATTCTCTGGAGAAGGGGACAACTGTGAGTTGTTACTGGCCAAGACTCACAACAGCTGGGGAATAGGAGAAACAGCCTGTACAATGGATCTGGGTGGAGCACCAAAAGCAGCCACAAGTTTACCTCTTTTGTCATTCAACTGTGTTTCTAACATTAAATTCATTTCATTCTGGCAATGCTTTTCCAAAATTTCAGTGATTACAATGTCTGGGAAAACTTACAAGCTGAGGAAGAGTTTGATCGATTATAGCCCCCTTGCTACTGAAATTGCTATTAACTCCTTCCTGCTACTCATTATCTCTATCCATTTTGAATTCCTCTTAAAATCTAGATTCCCATTAGGTGTTTAGTACTTCTGCCTATCTAGGTGCTTTACAGGATGGCTTGACCCAGACCTTTGTGAAGGGTTACCAGGCCCTCATCGAGCTATAATTGCTATACTTGCCTATTTAGAGTTAAAAATAGATACAAGAGATTCTGTGACAAATCACCTAAATACAAACAAATTTCTCTTTCCTCCTCTAATGTGGCAGCAGTTGCTCCCCTCATGATGCTCAGGGCCAATTACTTGTACCAGAACATTAACTCCTTTCTTCTCTTGTTGGCCTATTAGCACAAGGAGACTAAAATGGCTAGCTAGTGGCTACAGCATAAGGTTTAATGGGACTCCTACTGTGCCCATCTAGTGGAAGCATCTGGAAACTAGGAAGGAGAGCCACAGATTACTCAAGCAGGTCACTGGTAGTGTTAGGGAGTGAGGTCACTTCTACTAACACCTTTGTTTTCTGTGCTCATGTATTCTACTGTTATATGGGCATAGTACCATATAATGGCATCGGATTAAGATACATATTCTATCTTGAAAGATAGAGCCTTTTTTCCCAAGATTATCATCTCTGAGCTGGCTTCTCAGCTGTGTCTTCAAAATGCTATTTCATTGCTCTGTTAGAAAGAAACTTATAACGCAGCATTTGGATGGAGCAAATGGATTCCATTGTCATGTGCTCAGTACACATTCTTTGCTGGCAAGCAGATTCCTCCATGTGAGGAGATGTTATGTGGGATCCCATTCTGGAAGATTAAATAATCTAGAAGCCATTGGATAAGGCATCTGCAGACTCTGTTAGCAATAAAGGCAAATTCATCAAAAAATATTTGACAATCTCAATCAACATGAAATATTGCTTGCTCAGTGTGAAAGGGATCTGATCTAATCAGCTTGCATCTAAGAACCTGGTTGTTCTATTTGATGAGGGTATCATATTGGGAACTCAGTTTTGGTCTCCACCATTGGCACGTCATTTATTCTGTAGCATAAGAAGCCAGCACTTACTTTGAAGAACCCTGTGCAGTTGGGTCCATACATATCAGATACCTCTGCCACCATAGCATTAATATTCAGCAATGCAATGCATAAGTACTGTGTTAGCTTAGGACACAGAGTGGCAGAAATCTATTGGCTAGATTATCAATTCTCTATTTACTTGTTTAGTGATGTTTCTTGTGGGCACTGATTTGTGATACAAAGATCTTCACGCTTGTTTCTTGTGTCCATAGGTCCATCCACATACCTCTTCCCCAGGTCTCCTTGTCATCATTATTTCAATATCACTTTTTCCAATAACCTGACCCACAAACTAAGCCAATCTGTATTGCCTAAGAGTATGTGTATACCCTTTCTTAGGCTTTTCTATCTCCACTTAAACCACCCTAGTCTGTGCACATTGAGAGAACTTCCTTCACTGCTCTCATTCAGGGCCATTTTTGAGAAGAGTTGTCATGAAAAAAAAAAGAAAAAAGCCAATATTTAGCTTATATTGTCATACCAAGCTGAGCCATTTATGAACCAAGTTCAGGTATTTTCCTCCTAGAGAGGCCATGGGGTCATAGCTATCGACTGAGGAAGAGGTACTGGTTTAGCATTAGAAGGTGATGTGGGGGGCCAGGCACAGTGGCTCATGCCTGTAATCCCAGCATTTTGGGAGGCTGAGGCAGGCAGATCACGAGGTCAAGAGATCGGGAGCATCCTGGCCAACATGGTGAAACCCTGTCTCTACTAAAAAAAAAAAAAAAAAAAAAAAAATTAGCTGGGCATGGTGGTGCATGCCTATACTCAGGAGGCTGAGGCAGGAGAATCGCTTGAACCCCAGGAGGTGGAGGTTGCAGTGAGCTGAGATCATGCCACTGCATTCTGGCCTGGTGACACTGCAATCCTGCAGTTGGCCTTTCCTTATTCCAGAGCCATTGCATTTGTGTACACTATGGCTGTTTTACCAATACTTATCAATCTTAGCAAACACTTGATAATCCACATGACATATTTTTTTCTACCACAGATGCCTCAAGTGCCATGGGATCTTATATAACCCAAAGAGTGGGTCCTTTTATATCACAATTTAGAGTTGTTAATGAACCTTTTCCTGTTGTGGGTCTCATTCAAATCTAGCAGCCTTACACAGCAATGAATGGGTTAGAGCAGTATTCCACAGTATGGAACATGCTGATATCAAAACCAAAAGATGTCTTCCAATCTCTCTTTTTTTTTTTCTTAGCTTTCAGAGGCATAAGGTGCAATGACTTGCCTTTCAGTTTGGAGTGTAATGTCCTAGCATGTCCTAGAAAATTGGACCCTAGAATTTTACTGATGTGGCAAGCCCTTAAGTTGTTGTAGGGTTTACCTTGCATGCTCCAGAGCACGTATGTATTACCAAGGCATTCAGAACATTTGCCATTTCTCGCTCATCAAACACAATTAATATTATGTTATCAATATGGGTAGATGAATGTGATATTTTTCAAAATGTCTGGAACATCAGAATTCCTTTGGATTATGTTAGAAAATAGGGCAGAGGAGTTACACAGCACTAGAAAAAGGTAATGAGTATATATTAAGTAAATGTGAATTTCTTCTAATGTTTCTTCAATGCATAAAGAACACACTCACCAGAGTCATAGATAATGTTATCCCACTTAGTAAAGAATACTACTACAGGCATGGCAACTACAATTAGGGATACTAACTGGTTAAATTTGTGGCAATCCACTGGCCTCTGCCATTATCCATGTGATTTTTTTTTTTTTTTTTTTTTCCAGAGGCCAGACTGTTGAATTAAATAGAGATATCACAGTCACAAACTACATCTTTCAAGTCTTAGAGGGTGGCAATAATTTCTGCCGCTTTTCCCAGGAGACAATATTGCTTTGAGTTTTCTCAGTAGGAGTAATTTTAGGACTTCTGATTCACCTTACCTCCAATAACAGGTCCAGGTCAAGGAAACTGAGCTGAACTGTTCTGTCAACTGCTAAGTATGTTTATTACAAGTTTACTTTAGAACCAGTGACATTATCACTGACCATGTCTTTGAAAGCTAGGCCTGGTCCAGAACATAGTTTCTTAGTTAAGATCCATGCACTATTTTATGTTATTTTATACCGGTGTTCATTTGCACAGTGTATCCACCAGCCCTTGGAAGATTCGGATATCCCAATTTACCTTGTGTATGGTTATGTAGGCAAATAATAGTAGGTCTCTTAAGAGAAAAACTGAGAGAATCTCTACTTTGTAGATTTTCTGAGATATGAGTGTCTTTCTGCATAACCGCCTGTTTGCTCTTCCGGTCACAGTTTCTGTCTGAAAGCATGATCAGGCCTGGAAATTAAGCAAGCTATTATGACTTTCCATGATGTTCGAGTGGCTGCCTTCAGCCTTTTGTTCATATATTATTGAATTTATATGCACACATATTCAGTATGTTTATTTGATGCCTATCTTGCCCTGAGTCATTTCTGTGTTCCTGTAGCAATCTTCCACCCATAACATTTTTACCTTTCCGACCATTCAATTAAAGCAATATTTTATATGAAATATAAGTGTTAATGTCTTTACTAACACAAGCCTAGTTCTCTAATAACATTTCCTACCATCACTCTAGATTTATAGAGGTCAGTCCTTACTGATTTTTTTCAACACTACACTCCGTACTGCATTGTTAAAAAGAGTAGCCTCCTAGCTGCTTTGAGGAATGTGGTCATCTTGTAGTTTTTTATTGTCTTCTATAGTAAACCCATTCTACCCCACTCAATTCTTTAATCTTTTGGATTGCTTCCTTTGAGTTCATGATGGAAGTTCTTACATCTCTACTTTATTTAATTTGGAACATTGCTTTTTCAAACTCCCAAGAGCAACCCCATCAGTTTATTAGTTATTATTTCTAATTATTATTATTATTTAGAGGTGTTGAAGTCATTTTGTGTATAATGGCTCTTTTCCCTTAGCAGGCCTAGCACTTTCTTAGTCTGGTAGTGGATCTCCTGGAGAGGAGAGGAAGTCTGGGATAGATCCTAAAGAGGGAAAACATTGTCTTGTAAAGCAGCTGTTTTATTTGTGTTATCACCACAGTCGTCAAACAAAGAAAATCTCTATTTTTCAACCAGGTATAATGAGCCACTTCCAAAAAACCAGAGGTTAAGAGGAATCTGAGAATTCAAGGTTCTGAAGTGCATATGTACAGACATCCCCATCCTAAATCTCAAAGTGCCACTCTCCCTAAGAGGACATGACTTTGACATCTGGACCTAAAGTGACCTTTCTCTGGTGTCTCCCATTCTTATAATTAAGTCCGGTGTATTGTCTTCAACACTGATTTCTAGTCATAGAAATTGATTTTCCTGATGTTTCCAAAGAAGCTCTCTGATGCTCAAACTTTGGTTTAAATTGTTGATTAATAGATTTGAGCCTATATTGTAGCTCGATACATAAATGACGCTTGGTTACTGGCACCTGATTTCACAGTTACATGTATTAGACTCATCTTCATATTCTGATAGGGGAGATATGTAACAGTGATCTACAGATAAGAGGAAAATACAATTGCAGAAATACATATTTAGAACAATGATAGTAATGCATGCTCAATCTCTGATGGGATAGTGATTGCTTTTAGAGATAAGTCAGGAATAATTTTCTTGAAAGTTGATGCTTGAGCTTTATGTTATTGAAAGATAAACTAAGATCCTCCAGATATAGATAGATAGATAGATAGATAGATAGATAGATAGATAGATAGATAAATAGATAGATGGATAGGTAGATAGATAGAGATATATAGATAGAGATAATTATATTAATACTAATAATGTGTCATTAAAGGACTTTAATCTGGGTAAGGAGAGTATCTAATTTGTTGTCTAGATATATTATCTTGAGAATAGTTAGGTGTTTAATAGTTTAGCTGAAGTTCACGAACTTCTTTATTTATTTATTTATTTATTTTTTTTATTATTATACGTTAAGTTCTAGGGTACATGTGCATAACGTGCAGGTTTGTTACATATGTATACTTGTGCCATGTTGGTGTGCTGCACCCATCAACTCGTCAGCACCCATCAATTCGTCATTTATATCAGGTATAACTCCCAATGTAATCCCTCCCCCCTAACCCCTCCCCATGATAGGCCCCGATGTGTGATGTTCCCCTTCCCGAGTCCAAGTGATCTCATTGTTCAGTTCCCACCTATGAGTGAGAACATGCGGTGTTTGGTTTTCTGTTCTTGTAATAGTTTGTTAAGATTGATGGTTTCCAGCTGCATGCATGTCCCTACAAAGGACGCAAACTCATCCTTTTTTATGGCTGCATAATATTCCATGGTGTATATGTGCCACATTTTCTTAATCCAGTCTGTCACAGATGGACATTTGGGTTGATTCCAAGTTTTGCTATTGTGAATACTGCCGCAATAAACATACGTGTGCATGTGTCTTTATAGCAGCATGATTTATAATCCTTTGGGTATATACCCAGTAGTGGGATGGCTGGGTCATATGGTACATCTAGATCTAGATCCTTGAGGAATCGCCATACTGTTTTCCAGAATGGTTGAACTAGTTTACAATCCCACCAACAGTGTAAAAGTGTTCCTATTTCTCCACATCCTCTCCAGCACCTGTTGTTTCCTGACTTTTGAATGATTGCCATTCTAACTGGTGTGAGATGGTATCTCATTGTGGTTTTGATTTGCATTTCTCTGATGGCCAGTGATGATGAGCATTTTTTCATGTGTCTGTTGGCTGAATGAATGTCTTCTTTTGAGAAATGTCTGTTCATATCCTTTGCCCACTTTTTGATGGGGTTGTTTGTTTTTTTAGAATGACTCATGAGTTTCTTGCTGAGTGCCTAGGAGGGTGGTGAAGTTGATGTCTGAAATGGGAAATCTAAGAAAAAAATGTTGAAAATATGTTTCCTATTATATATTTTGAGTTTCAATGCCAGTGGGAATCTGAGGTGAATATTGCAAAGCATTTGTTTTCAATCGGTGGCAACCAACAAGACTCTATTAGGACATTCCTAAACATTGTAAACTAAAGGTGTAGAAGAAGATAAAGGACAGGATAATAGAAAATGCCCAAGTTTGAGAATTAAGAAGAAAAGTGTTTAGCTGTGACCATACTTATATTTTATGTAAACTAAATATATAAAAAAGAAAGTGAAACGTTTATTCCTCCTCTCATTTTCTTTTAAAGTTAGCTGAGTCCTCCCTTGCACTATCAGACATAAATCAAATAACTGAGTTTTAGACAATATTGCACTTTTGATAAACTTTCAGAAGAAAAGGATATGAAAACTGTCTAGAATACTCAATTATTAGCTAAATTCACCAAGGCAACAATCAGCAAAAAAGGTGTCATCAGCTAAAGAGTATTCAGAACAACTGCTTTCACCTTTACACAATGGGTCATTTTACTTCATTTTATTTTTGAGAAACAAAAAAAGCATAACTATTATATAAAAAAGAAAGTAATTTTTCTAAATGAGATGTAATTTTCAAAATATCTTTTGATAAGATAGGAATAGCAACCTTTAATTATGATTGGGATTTGCACGGAAATACTGGTACACCAATTTAATCAAAAGCAGATGTTCCACTTTCAGTTCTTTTCCAAAATGAGGAAAGATGACAATAGCAACTTAGTAACAAAAATAATAGGAGATGTAATATCTTACTAACATTCATTTTACTAGGATGCAGACCTTGTCATGGGTATCTTTTGTCTAAACTAGGCCTAATTACGAAAATAGTTTTCTAATTTTGTTTTACTTGAAGTCACTCCAAAAGCTTAAATTCTTGCAAAATGTTGCTATTCATTTTTCATCTCTTCTTCCTTTCCCACTCATAATGATGTTTTGTCACTTTGTTTTAAATATCCTAGATGGTTCGATGACAAATAAATTAGGCAGACATCCCACACAGATTAGGTTATCATCAGTTCCGATTTTCCTGGGCATCAATTTCTCATTTGAATGTTATATTTTCCTTATGTTTAATTCTTCCTAGACTGAATTCACTCTCTAAAGCCAGTTAAAAATCACAGGACTTTTTTTTTTTTTTTTTTTGAGTTGTTTTGCTAAATTTTTTCATCATTTAATTCTAAAAGAAACATGATATTTAGAGCAAAGTCCCTTGAAAAAATATTAAAAGACCAACTTATTTTTATCAGAGCTGTTTTGCTCCCTCTAGTTCTTGCCACGTATTTTTTAATCACCTCACTGTTCATTTGCAACAAATGGTAAAAGGAGAAATTAACAGAAGCAAATTTAATTTAAAAATTATGTAACAATTCAAATGAGGGAACAACATGTCCTAAGTCTCGCCCTGTTTAGGCTTTTAAAAAAGTAGCTAGAGAGCTGAGTACATATTCATCCATCATACAAAACAGTAGGCAACAAAAGCCTTTAGTGTATTTGCTGAATAATATAAAAATTATGAAAAACTGTTATGTATCAAATGTGTAAAAGAGTAATTTAGAAGAATTTGAATAAATAGTTATATTTAGTTTTAATTACATATAACAATAATTTTAACAGTTGATAATAGGAAGAGTTGATGAAATTTTGATATTTAATTGTTGAAGAGTATTGAGAGTTTTAGGAGCAATTTTTGTTATTAACACAAAAGTTGAATACAATAAGAAGTTAATGCTTTTATGATGATGGCAATAGGTAGTGTTGACTATATAATTTGTCAGCAACCAGCAAAGCTTTCAAAATTCAACAGGTTTTGAAAGTAAATATAGTAATGAATATCTATGCTTTGAGTGAATTATTTATATTGCTTCACTTATAACGTTTGTCTGAAAAAAAATTATCAAAATATTTTTTATTTCCTTTTGTCCATACTTTTCCTTGCCAGCCAGCAAGCAAATAGATCATACTTCAAAGGGAGGTGCTGGTAACATTGCTCTGGAATTGGTTATATAGAAAATCATTCTTGCAATACTTTGCTGAGAATGATAACGAGTTAATGGGTGCAGCACACCAACATGGCACATGTATGCATTTGCAACAAACCTGCATGTTGTGCACATGTACCTTAGAACTTAAAGTATAATAATAATAATAAAAAAAAAAGAAAATCGTGGTCACAGGTAATCTTAAAGATATAACTAAATGTTCAAGTGTAACTACTAGACAAAACCATAGAAAGAACTAGTTTCACAAAGTACAGTTCTACCAAACCTATACTGGCTTATTTTAAAGCAAATACTAATGCTAAGACTGAATTTAAAATTAAAAAAGAAATAAATGCTGAATCATATGACTTAAACCATTCAAATACATGTCTGATGGGAATTCTCCTGGCCAAATTGAGATCTATATGCACCAAGTAATCAGATGAAGAATGACATATTTACATTGTATCTGGATGAATAGCCAAGGGAAAAACTTTTGATATTTTCTAAAACATAAAAGTTTCATTATGAATGAATTTATAAAATATTTTATTTGAAATATAAAATTTTATATACAACATATACTTTATTTGAAGTATTCTTAATCATGACAAGTAGACCAAATGTACATTAAAAAAATTATTTTCAAGGTTTTAGCAAGCAATGTAGTGTTTTTTCTTAAATGAGTACTTAAGTTGTTCTTGCTATTTGATTCATTTAAAAAAACAATTATGTATAATTTCCTATACAAAATTTGAGAAATATAAAATGGGTTAAAAATGTATGCTGTTAATTGAATGTATTTCAATCTTAATATGTTATCCATGCTGAAAGGTAGAATTTCAATAAAACACTTTTTATTAATGGTAAAATATGATTAATATTCAAAACAAAATATATTATATTGATATCACACAGTCTATTTGGTTTATTTCAACAAACTCATTAATGTATCTTACTGTATATGATTATTACTTATTTAAACAGGTACTTCTTTAATTTTTTTCCTCCTATTTGCACACTCAAAGCCAGTGTCACATTTGATAACTAGTTGTCAAGGATATTTAATATCCATAATCACCTATGCCAGGAAAATTTTCCTAGCCAGATGGCCAACACTTGCAGTAGACTCATCTCCTTCAATTTATGATTAAAGAATGCTAGCACACATTTCTCTGTGATTGTTGTATGTGAACACTGATTGCAATTAGCACAGTACATTTTTATGTATTAGCCATATCCCATGTCATTTAATGATTATCAAATGCCTATAATGTTAAAAATTAAATATAAAGTATAATGTTTCTTTCATTATACTATTTGAAAAGTTATTTCTCTGGCACCATTTGAATTTAAATAGAAATTCAACTGATAATTATACAATACATTTTAAAGTATTTATAAGGATAATTTGCACTAAATGCCTTTTTAATGTTTGGAAACCAATACTTCTTTACTTTAAAAGAAATCCATGTTGTTACAAACCGTAGGATATAGAATTAAAAATTCGAAAACGACATAAGTCTACTACTAATAAAAACACAGGTAGCATTCAATATTATGTATTTATAGATAACAAATTATCATAATTTTTTGCAATATATTTTAACTCAAAACACATGTAAAATAAGTTAAAATTATTTATGTAAAAATCATCAATCTGCTACATTATTTAAAATTTTGTATTCTGAAATACCACCACTTATTTGACAAATTACCCCATATTTGACTAAAATTATCAATATGAATTATCCCATATTTTAGTCAAATATTTAGTCAAATATGCTGCAATGAGTAACATTAATATGAGAAGGTCCTTAGCATTAAGACTTTTTCCATATTAAATTATTTTTACCACATGTCATTAAAATTGTGCATATAAAAATATTTCAACTTTATTTTTTGTTTATTTGTACTGTATTGATATTCATATTTCAATGCCTGTATGTGAACATGAGCCTTTACCTGAACAATATCCAACATTGTGTGTTGTAGGCTTTTTTGTTTGTTTTAATATATGGCGTTTTAATAGAAAAAACAGTCTCTCCTTATCATTTATTTTACTTTATTTGAACAATTACATATAAAGATGTTTTCATGTATTCTTCTTTAGAGATATCTTATTAATATAAGGTCTGTATTTTGCTACAGGAATGCTCATGTTTTTACTGAATTACAAGATTTTTTACTACCAAGGAAACACACTTTATAATTTATGATGCAAGCAAATATTTCTCAAGCTGTCTTTAAATTTAATTTACCAATTCTCCAATATATAGAAGTGTTTTTATTTATATAATTTTTCATTCTTGCTTGCTATTTTTCATTGGAGCAGCGCTAAGAAAAATAGAGGACTAATTATTGTTATTTTATTATTTGTCTTTTATATTTAAAACTTAAGTAATTCACAAATATGAAGTTTATTATTGTATATCTGTTACTCCTGTTTTACTCAGGTTTAGAGTCATTCCTGGAATTTTTGTGTTGATTAGTTCTGTAATTTCTGTAACATAATCTCATACAATTTTCCATCTCTTATTTCTATATGTTACACTTTAGAAATATCTCTGTATATTACAGAAATAAATTATTCAAGAAGTTTAAAGCCACTGAGTTGTATATATATATATATATCCTATTTCATAATTTTACATCATATCTCATGTACATGAACTTTGCGTAATATAGAGCACAAAAAGAAAGCAAAGGAGAATAAAAGATAAATTATATTACTTTCAGTGTTTTTAGATAAAGAACAGCTGGAAGCAGGCAGATACCCATTTCTGAAGAACATGATTTTATTTGAAATATAAAATTTTATACACAATATATACTTTATTTGAAGTATTCTTAATCATGACAAGTAGACCAAATGTACATTTAAAAAATTATTTTCAAGGTTTTAGCAAGCAATGTAGTGTTTTTTCTTAAATGAGTACTAAAGTTATCAAAAGTCTCAACTTAAGTTGACAAAAATCTCAATAGCTAAAGGTGTGTAAGTATATAAATCTATGAAATATCAGTTTTAATCTCTTGAAGTTATTTGTAATGCTGATCTAACACTGAATTTGTTGGAATCATAGCTTTTCAGACCACTGCATAAAGATTCACTTGCATGGCATGAAACAACTGACTGTCAATCTAAATACATGTTCTAATCTTTTAAAACCATGTAAGTCTCATAAAATATGGCTTTAAATAAGTTTACATATGTAGTGATATCCAAGTCAGTATAATGTTAATGTATTGTTCTGATTATTATAAATATAATAATAAAACTAATTCATATTTTAAAATTCCTGATTTTCTGGGAAATGATTTTGAAAAATCCCTCAAGCTCATTGCATTTCTGGTTGCCTTTTCTCTGTAACTTAGTAACATCTGCCAGTAAAGATTCCCCAGGGAAGATACACATCTTCCCAAATCCAGCGTCACTCACCTGTGACACAGATGCTGGTGGCAGTGTCCTTTAAAGTGGGATGGGATATCTTTGGTGGTTGCAGACTTTTCCATCGCCCCATTCCCTCAGAACAGAGCTATCATTTAAAAGTGCATCAGCCTGCCTCAAAGGATGCCCTGGCAGCCGTGTTGACTTCTCCCCCACTAGGGTCCACATCCCCAGGAGGAGCCAAAAGCTCTCTTGCTCCCTGTTTTAGTGATTCCATCTGTGGAGGTCCTGGAATGGGGATACATAATTAAACACATACATATATAATAAGCATTTACAGCTATTCTAGTTCTGTAAGATTATTATGTCTGGAAGAATGATTCTCCAATTATCACTCAACTACAAAGTGGCCAAGAGCCTGAGCGTGACATAAACAGTTGAACCTGTTGTTTAATGAATTTCACCTGGACCCATAAAGTTATTATCACAGGAAAGGAAACAATTCTACACTCCTTTTCTGACATTCAAGGGCACTCATCTGAAATGTATTTTTGTCAGTACAGAAGCCTGTTCAAACTTTCTATCGCCTGTCTTTGAAATAAAGCTATCTAATATAGCACGGCATGGCTCTGCTTTCTCTTAAGATGAACAAAATAATTTATTACATTATTTTTATATTACCACTAAACAGCTTTCTTACTTCATTTTCGAACCCTCTTGTTGTGTTCCCTTTTCCTTCTCCTGCTTATTATCTTTATCTCAATAATTGGGTGGCAATGTGAAGTAATTACTGAAAGTCTCACATTTCTCTGAGCTCTAAAAGAGAGACCTCTTCGTCCAAGAACATAAATATATGCAACTTAGAGCAACTTGGAGTTTTTCAGCTTTCTATTTAGTTGCTCAGCCAACTTTTCTTTTCTTTTTTTTTTCTTTTTTTTTTTTTTGCCTGTGAGGATTAAGACTTAACCTACACTTCTACAGTTCTATTTGGAGAAGTTTCTAAAGCAAAGTGGCAACTACATTCTCCTATAGTGCTAACACGGAATCTCCACAGTGTCTTGACAATTAGTGGGGTGTATATATGAAACAAGGAGTCTGTTTTTTAGTTCTGACCATAGGCAATTACAAAGCCCTCACCTGGCAAACCTCACAGAGAAGAGCCACCCTCCACACAGCAAGCCTGGAACACAGCCTGTGCACTGTGGTTTCTGAAAGGAGCTGCCATGTAGAACTCAGGCTCCCGGATCAGTCATGAGCATTTGCGTTCCTAGCCCTATCACCTTCATTCTCAAGTCTCTTCATCTTTTAAGAAAGGCTGAAGCAGCTGGGACAAATGTCAAGGAGGTAGGAACCCTTTAAAATTACAAGGCTTTGAAGACTTGGGATGAGGAGAGAGCCAATTCAAAATCAAAGACCAATCTGAGTTGAAGGTACAGAAATCAGGGTGGGCATAGCCTATATGCAGAACAAGAAAGAGACCAGCATGACAGGGACTTGGCTTGCTGGAAAACTTCAAGACACTTGAATGAGAGAAATGCATGTTCAATTTCAATTCTACCACTCTTTAGGTATGTGACCTTAGGATAGATAAAACAGCTTACTTACTTAACGCCAAATAGAAATTCTTGGTAAAAAGTTAAAGATGTCTTTTAAGAATCTAAAATATGTGTATTCCAGGCATTGCAAATAAATTTTAGCTATTATTAGCGTTATTGAGTTCTCACCATGTCATGCTACACATTAAAGGTTATAAAAGGTGAAAAAGACATAGCCTGTACTTTGAGTTGCTCACAGTCTACCGGAGAAATATTGATATATTTATTCGACCACAGAATTCATTCTTCTCTTTCAACTTCTATGCTAAGCATAATGAACAGAAGTAATTGACCCTTATGCCAAAATCATTTAGCTCATATGAAATCGTGTGATGTGTCTCATGGAAGCTGAAGTAAAAGAGTCAATGCCATGACATAATTAACATATTAATAGAAACATTTTTGCAGTCAGTTGGAAGTAACTCAACATGCAAATTCAGATCATGTTATCCAACTGCAGACCATGTTACTGATAGTTTAGTACTCAGTGAGAAGACACTAACATGATTATAAGATTTTCAGCCTGGAAATAAAAAGACTAAGATAATATCATTGATGTTTACAAAATGTGAGAATGACAGAAGAAAGGAAGGACAGAAGGAAAGAGGGAAGGAAGGGAGAAAGGAAGGAAGGAAGAAAGAAAGGAAAGAAGGAAGGAAGGAACAAAGGGGAGGGAGAGAGAAAGTAAGCAAGAAAGAGAAAGGAGAGAGAGAGAAAGTAAGAGGGAGGGAGGTAGGAAAAGAGAAAGGGAGGAAAGAAAAAATGAGACACAATAAAAAGGAAGGAGAGAGAAAAGGGGAAGGGAGGAGGAAGAGAGGAAAGGAAGATAAGAAAGAGAGACAGAAAAACTAAAGAAAGAAAAAGAAAGGAAGCAAGCAAGGAAGGAGAAATTAAGGGCACAGAAAGCACAAAATTCCTCCAAAAATTCTGTACCAGTAGAATTTACTATTTATTCAAAATAAAGCTCAGAAGACAGCTATTCCATGAAGTTTGCTTTGCTGACTTCTATCATTTTCCTCCGTTACCCCCACTAGATTAAGTTCCCATGTTTTTAATAATAATAATTTAAAAAGGCCGGGGGAAGCTTTTTTCTGCTTATATCTACCATAGTGGTGTTAGGCAAGCTTTCCAGGATTTCAGATGGCTACTTATTTCTTTTTCCAATCTCAAATACATTGCTTGACACATTGCATGAGCCAAATAGCATCCACAGGGAAAAAAGATACAGGCATGAATGTGTGAGCAATCTTTTAAAATTCTTAAAATTCTTAAAACCACAGCAATTTTAGAAAAACTAAATACATACTTTTCATTAAGTAAATACTGCACATTAAAAGCACTAAAATAAATTAAGGAACATGCAGCTATTCTGCTATTATTATGAGTATTACTGCTAATGTTAGAAATATCAATGTAATGGTTTTATGTATTTAGAAGAGTAATGATAGATTAGCATAAATATCTCAAGATGTTACAAGTCAGAAGCCAAATAGAAAAGAGGTAGTTTAATTAAGCATGGCATTTTTGAAGTTTTTATAAGATTTGATAAGTAATAAAAGATGAGATACTTGACAAATACAATTTGCATTGTGGCATTTTGCTGTAATTAGTTTATCGGCAGAATACATAGTTCAGAATTTCCAGAACATGAAGGTTTTTTTTAAAAGAACTGTAATCTGATTTTAGTACCAGATTAAATCGCCCAGGAAAACAAGAATCTCGCTCATTGTGTGCCGTTTCTCCTGGTATTTTCATTCTGATGTGTATCTTATAATAAGGAATGGGCTCCAACCCAAATGTATTGTGAGTGGTTAAATGGCAGTGTGTCCTCTCTTCCAGGTACTTTTAAAGGCTGAGTCACAACTTACTTTCAGTCTGTGGTCATAATTCCATTTTCTTGTAGGGAATGTATCTATGGCTGCAGCTGCTGACCAACTGCTGCTGACAGCGATTTTTGTTTCCTAATTGGGAAGTAACTATGCCTCTTTTTGAACAATTTTTCAACATGGCATTTAGCCTAGAAAGAAACACTATTTTCCTAGATGTTCTTGACCTCCAAAGTCAGACAACCTTCTTCAAATCTTCTCTGATCCCCCTTATGTATCCGTTCTCTTGCCTTTATCCAGATTCCTCACTCACAGGAATTGCAGTACTCTCAAATGTGGGCTTTACTCTTGAACTTTTCTCATTCTGAGAGATTTCTACATTTCCCTTGCTGATAGACCTTCCATTACCCCCAGGTTTTACCTCCTTCACCCCAACATATCTCAAAACCTCAAGTTTCCACTTAACCACAAATTGAATATTAAACCTAACATTATGGGTGATATAAAGGTGAATAAAATACAATTCCCTCCCTAGGAAGCTCATGGTTTGACATGGAAAAGTGACAGACATACATTATTATTATTATTTTTTTAAAAAGCTACTGATAAGATCATATTTAGAGATTCGCATCAGGTTTAATGGTGCATGTGAAATGACCCCTATTCGAGTATAGTGCTTAAAGAGCTATAAAGAAGAACTTTCTGCCTCAGGTATAATTTGAAGGAGAAAGATGGCATTCTAGGGGAAGGGACAATATCAGCAAAGGCAGTAAGGCCATAAATAGCATATTATATGTTAGTGTTATGTGAAAGTGTGAAGAGTGAGGCAAGTCCCTTAACGCTGAAAGTAACATTTGCTGTCTTATAGACCTTAGCCTAATTCTATAGGAAAAAGGGATATATCAGAGAGGTTTTAAACAAGAAAATGCCATGATCAGATTTTACAAATCTGGTAAAAGTGTGGAAGAATGAATGAAGGAAGAATATGTTGGTGAAGTTGAACCCTTACCTTATAGAAACTCAAAATGAATCAAAGAAATAAATGTTAAGAGCTAAAACTACAAAACTCAGAAGAAAACGTAGGGTAAAACTTTATGGCATTGGATTTAGCAGTGCTTTCTTGGATATAATACCAGAAGAACAGGCAACAAGAAGAAAAATAGATAAACTGACTACATAAAAATTTAAAACTTTTGTGCATCACATGACACTATCAGTGGAGTGAAAGGGCAACATATGGAATAAGGAAAACACAGATCATGTTGATCTCTAACTAGGGATTAATATTCAGAATATATAAAGAACTTCTACAACTTAACAATAAAAAATATAAGCAACTCAATTTTTAAAAATAAGAAAAGGTCATGAATAGACATTTCACCAAAAAATGCACACATGACCAAGGAGCACACTGAAAAGATGTTCATCGGTAATAATGAAGAAAAACAAATCAAAACCACAATGACATACCACCCCACATGCATTAAGATGACTATCATACTAAAAAAGATAAAAATAACTAGTGTTGGCGAAGATGTGGAAAAATTGACGCTCTTGTGCATTGCTGCCAGAAATGTAAAATGGTGTGGCTATTATGGAAAACCATATGAAAATTAACTCAAAGTAATTAAAAATAGGATGAACAAATGATGCATCAACTCCACTTCTAGGTATATACCCAAAAGAATTGAAAGTACTGACTCAAAAATATGTTTGTACACTCATGTTCATAGTGTCATCTTTCATTGTAGTCAAGAGGTGGAAGCAAGCCAAGTGTTCGTTGCCAGCTGGATGGATAAACAAAATGTGTTATATACAGACAACTGGATATTAATTAGCTTAAAAAATGAAAATAAATTTAATGCATACTACAGCATGGATGAACTTTGAAGAGATTATCCTAAGTGAAATAAGCCAGTAACAAAAGGATAGAGATTGTATGATTCTATCTATACATGGTACCTGGGGTAGTCAAATTCATAAACAGAAAGTAGAATGGTTGTTTCAAGGGGCTGGAGGGAGTGGGAATAGGGAGTTATTGTCAAATAAATGTGGGGTTTCTGTTCAAGAAGATGAAAAATGTTCTGGAGATGGATGGAGGTGATGGGTGCATAACAATGTGAATATACTTAATGCCCATCAAGCTGTATACTTAAAAATGGTGAAAATTGCAAATTTTGTGTTATATATATTTACCACTATTAAACAAACAGACAAATGGATGGCCTAAATTTAATTAGTAGGAAGGGATAGGAGAGAATGAGTTGAGAAATATCTGCAACATAAAATAGCAACATATGGAGAAAGAGAAATGTAACCGGAAGAGTAGACTACACTATGTAATCAAAAGTAGGTTATATTTACCCTGTCTTCTTTTAAGTTTTCAGAAGTAGTGGTCTAAATATACCAGAAATGGTAAGTAAGACAAAATCTTTCACATGGCAAAATCTGCAGACCAGCAGAATCTGAATGAAGGTAGAGGGCTCAGGAGAGTCTCCAAACCATCTTGATTTTTAATAAGCTCCCTAGATGACTTAAAAGCATATCAAAAATTTTCAAATAAAAACACTGGAGAGAAAGATTAGGATAATGAATTGGGACATCTGGAGTACAGATGAACCACACAGGTAGATGGAAGCTAACCAGAGATAGAGGTTCATGAAATACAGGAGCAGTTAACTGTGTCAAATGCAGCAGAGATGTCCACTAAAGAAAAATACATTTATTGGGTTAAAATAGGTAATTACTGGTGACATTAGCTGGATATTGTCAAAACAGTTGTGAAATCATAAATATAATTAACATGGGTTGTGACAAATACAATATCAACTGACATGATTTAAGAAGTTAATGATAGATCATGATTTAAAAATGGATTAAGTAAAAGAAGAGAAAGAAGAGGCATAATAGCTAGAGGAATAATAAGATAAAATAAAGCTTTTTCATTCATATAAAAGGCATGTGAGCATGTTTATAGACAATGTGGACATCTGGCAGAAGGAGTGAGCCACAGAAGAGAAAGGAGAAGAAACATGAAGCATATGGATTATAACCAAAGAACAAGGTAACCTTAACTGGAGGTGGCTAAACAGATGCCTCTCCTTGATTTCCGAATTTTCTTCCATGTATGCAGTAAGCCTTAAATTACTTCGGTTGAAACTAAAAAAAAAAAAAAAAAAAAAAAAAAAAAAGCATTGTCTCATAATTATTTTCTTTCTCAAAAAACTATGATGGTACTTATATTGTGGTGCATATTTTAGGTAGATATTCAAGGAATTCAGAATCTAAACATTTCTACACATCTCATAGTTTGTTGTCTTTTCTTCCTCAGCTTGAGACTCAAATAAAAGGCTGGAAAACGTATGTCCCAGTTTACATTTTGCTTCCTCTCCCAGGATGAGTGCCTAGGGGCCACCTCTATACATGTACTCAAAAAGGAAATATCACAAATGTAGCTATGCTGCAAGTGAGGAGTTAAATGGGGCCCGCAGGACAGAGCACAGCTCTTAAAGACTATCTTCTACAAGAAATCATAGAGGTCCTTGCAGAGATAGCTTCATTTCCAGGTGTTGAATCCTTATCTTACTCATTTCACTTGTAACACACGAATTATACAAGAGATTAAAAAATACTTCAGGGCAATAGAAATGCAAAAGAGCACCCTGCAGGAAAAATCTCACTGCCAGCACTATGAACAAATGACACCACTTGTGTGTCCATTTCCACTTTAGGTAAAGAAGCGGTTGAACTAAGAGTCCATCTGGCTTAGGGAACAAAATGTGCTTAATGAAATGAGTTTTTGAAAGTTTGATGCTGAAAGTATATTATATTACTAGACAAGCATGGATTATGTTACCAGGACTCTTCTATGGAATAAAATATTAAATCCTTAAGTGTCTCAAAAGAACGCCAAAGGAATAGAGCTCACTCAAGGTAATATGATAAAATCTTTGATAGCCTTAGAGAAATTTAGAAATAATTTCCCGTATTTAAAAATTGGGAATCCTCCTCAGACTTAAACAACTAGAGGAGAGGGAGATTCAAATCATTAATTACTTCATGTAGGAAAATATGCATTTTCTATAGAAACACAAACACACCCAGAAAAAAGCAAGAGAGTAGTTTATCAAAGTGGTACTCAGGTGGAAGATGTTCAGTTCCTACTTATTGGAAAATATTTATTTATTTTTAGTTCGCTATTTTCAATTCTTAGGAATGACATGCAAAAATCATGTGTTTTTCAGAACTTGTGAAAGCCCCAGGCATATAAAAACATTATTTAAAAGAAATCCACTGTGCTAATCTGCTGTTAACAATAACAAATTATTTCATGTAAGTTAATTATGTAAAAACTACAAAAAACAAGAGATAAATATTTGCCATTCTCCATTTTCTATTGTTGGCATAGTCATCCCTACCCAAAAAGATGTGAAGCGTTTGAAAAGCTAACCAGCGAACCAGAATGATGAGAGAAATATTACTTATACCAAAACATGAAATGATAAGAATATGTTTTCAAAACACCTCATAACCCATGTCAAACATTGTCATGCAAGTTTCTTTATACTTGGCTAGTTTTTCTTCTTCATCCACTGCATTTATTAATTAATTTAAAAATGCTTTCTGATTGCTTCCTTTGTGCCAGATACTGGCCTGAGCACTGGGGATACTAGAGAAACTAAAACATAGCAACAACGATAACAAAATCAAACCAAAGAAAACCTGTGTTTGTAGAATTAAGTTCAAGTGAATTCACTGTATTGTCCAAACCTGACAATTATTTACCTGTATTATTGTTGGTAACTGCTTCCTCATTTCTTATTCTTCTGTCACTCTTTTCCTCTCGTTGTTTAACCTGGGTTACTGAAATGCCTCCCCAAGAAATCTTCATCTTCCAGTGATTCTCCTTTTTAACCGGTGAACCTTCTTCTATGAGTTATTTTTCTTTAAAAAAAAAATTTAATTATGCCAGAACTCTGCTGAAAAACTTTTAATTGCTTTCCTATTGCCTAGATATTCCTCAACATTTCTTTAAGGCATTTATTTATGAACAATGATTTGATTTTCCAGAATGCTCTGCAAATTATGCAACTTAACTAATCCTAGTTTTAAAAAGGACTGCTTCCTACTCTCAGGAATGCCCCTTGTATTTCTGGCTTCCATGCCTTGGTTGCTGCTACACATCAGACAATCCCCACACTTTCCTGTTAAAATTTTTAACTTATTTTTCAAACACTTGAATATACCTCCTCTTCTATAATATTTTTATAATCCCCAGGCTAGTGTATCTTCCCTCATTTTAATTCTCACCACCTCCCTTTTCATTTGCATGAGAGGCTTCACAGTTGCCTTTTCTTATATAAACTTTTCGACACATTCTTAGTTTTTTGGAGGCAGAGGGCATTGCTTCTGAGTCCTGGCTTCATTACATACTGAGTGACCTTGAAATACTTCACTTCTGATTCATTTTCCCATAGCAAAGCAGAAATAGATTATTTATAGAATTATTAGAAATCATGTATGTAGAAATCCACAAGGCATCTGCATGTAAACTACCATTTGAAAAAATAGAACATTCTATTCTGTATGTTCTAGAATAGAGAAAAATGCTAGGCTTCTTGATGGTTATAGTCACAGTGTCTGGCCAATATTAGAAATGTAATACATATTTGTAACATATTTTACTGGAGGACAATGCTTATTTTCAGTGAATGTCATGACTACAAAATGCTGGGTATTTAAACAAAACCTGAGACTTTCAAGCACAAATGTGCATAAAATTTGGAATCTAGGTACTTTTAAATACAATTTTGTTTTGATTTAATTTTTCTCCATTATCTTCTTCTTGATTCACTACACAGGAAGAAATATATTACATTAATACATAATCAACAAGTAAGCTACATCATATTGCACTATATATTTACTAAACCTATGCATTATATTTTTTATTGCTTAATCCTCACTGATGATCTTTCAAAAATTGTTGCAATGAAAGTTTTAAAGCTTTATTGCTATATGTAAATTTTTTATTAAAATAATCTTATTTTTCAGCAAACCTACAAGTGAGATATGGAAATTAACTTTTTCTTCTATCTTATAAAAAGAAAATTTTCAGATCCAAAGGAAATAAGACTTTGGGTATGGATAAGTGTTAATAAATATAAAAATTTAACTATAATAATACTTTATGATAGTATGCTGATTTTCACTGTCAACAAGTGAAAGTAGTATTTTCAGGGGGAGTCAAGGGAGTGAACACTTTTTTGGTAAAAGGAAGTAAAGTGTTGTAATTACACCTACAACAACATTGTAGTGAGTAATTGTTATAAACATGCACAATTTTTGGATATAAACTATAAAACATAAAAAAGGGCAACAGTTTAGAACAGTTCCTGGTAATTTGAAAACTAACATATGTTTTAATTTTATGAATTTAGTCCAAATTGTAATATGGAATATTTGGGATATGAAGTCCATCTGTAGCATAGACTATTTCAGGTATAAAGAGATGAACTTCTTCAGGCATAGCATACCTTTCCCTAAAATACCCAACGGTTAGAAATTCTGTCCATTTTGTTAATACATTTTGGACTATTTACGTTCTATTATTAAAGGAGATTACCAGAATTGCATAAATTTTATGAATTTAGGTATATATTCAAGCTTAATCTACACAGATTTATCGAACTAAAATTAGAAAGTTTTCTCTGATTTGAAGAGAATTAATGATTTTCTAATATGTTAATCATAGTTAAGTAGAATAATCAAATATATTTGACCAATGTAAACTATATTTATAGACATATATATTTGTTATAATCATGTAGCTAGAATCAGAAACATATTTGCAATTACAAACACAACAATCAAAGAAACTAGAATGTCTTTATTGTGAGTAGTTTAGCTACAGCAAAATGTTAGTAATTGTTTTTATTATGCCTGATCCATCAGTTAGTAAAGTCCTATATAGTTGCAAGCATGTCTTGTAACTGAAATCAACGAATTATTCCAAGTCATTAGTAAGTGAAGGAGAATAAGAAGGTAACAGAAAAGAAGGAGGAGAAAGAGAAAAGAGAATAAACTCTCACTCTAGTGCCTTGCAGAAACTAGTATCTTTCACCTAGGTAGTTGATTCCCACGTAGCAGTTGACTCAGCATGAGGCCCATTCATATTTTCTATTATCATTTCTGTTTTTAGTAATCACTTTTTGAGTATCCATAGACACTGCATTCCAATTAAATTAAATTATTTCTGGATAAAAATAAAGAAAATTACAATGTACCCAAGAACTGTGACTCCTAAGACAAATAATGAATTCAAATAAATAAATAAAAAGTATTTTATTTAATGGTTGCGGTGGGAAAACTAATCAAGACTACCCAACATTTTAGCAAAGACAAATTCAAACAGGAGATGAGTAGAAAACTCAGAAATACGGTGGAAAGCTCCACTATATTTTACCATTATACTGATAAACATGTGACTAATAGAAAAATAAAAATAAAAATAATTCAAAGTAATTAGTATTAAAATAAATATTTGATTAACATTTAAAAGGCATTTTTTTAGGCCAGGTTTCCAAATTAAAGTGATGAAATTATAAATGTATATCCCTTATATTAAAATTATATATTTCCATGTGTTTCTCTATCCATGTAGCCTGTGTGTGGAGAGTAATTACTGGTTCTATTTTGTCATTTTAAAATATGCATTGTATGTGGAATATCTCCTTGATGCTCAATGAATAAGAATCAACATAGTAAGACAAGGTGAACTCATTCATTTATTTACTTACACTAAAAGGATATAAACTCTGGCCACTATGTTAAAAGGTCAATCAAAATTGGCCAATTTTTAACAAGAACCATTGTCATTTGCCAAGAAGTGACCAAAGTAAAGTTGCTGCTTATTTTATCCCATACTGACCTTACTGCCTGAAGATTATGAAAACTTGCATGATTTTAGCAGTAAAAGTAAAGCACAAGCGTTACACACAACATACCTTACAGTTTTGCCTTATTGTGCTGCTCCTTCTGAAAGTGGTCAGAGTGGTAGTCATCTGACTTGACAGAAGTGTGATATATATACACATATATATCACATATATATGGTATATACATAATATATATCACATATATCTCTCATATATATATATGGTGTTTATACATTTTTGCTGTCTTGGTGGCTGTCTTCTCATTTTCAGAAGGCCTTTCCCTATCTACCACTATTTCTCTTTGCCTTATGGTCTTCAAACAGTGATTTTTCACAAATGCAGCTATTCTGCCTTGTCAGCAGAATCTGTTTGCTGCTGTCACTTCATAGGCATAATCAGGCTATAAAACGTTTATACAAAAATTCTCCAGCTCACATGATAGAAACCATGTAATTTCAAGGTATTACTAGATAATTAGTTAGAAATCCTTCCACAATCCAGCTCAGTTATTACAGTGGGCCACTTTATTTATGACTTGGCTAATCATTAAATAGTAAGGATATTCAAAATAATATTCTTTAATTAGAAATGTGCAAGATCACAATGTTTTCTTAAAGTTTGACTAGGCAGAGGCTAGCTTTAATGAAAGCTTAGTAACATATAAACTTCGCTTGAAACTTAAATGAATACTTAAAAAAGACATACTGAACGTTACAGTATTATTTAGAATTGTATGTATTTGTCTGAACAAATAATTGCACAAATTTTTCACGGTGTGATTTAAAAAAGATGAAGACACCTACTGCAAGTAGCCAAGTTGCTCCACTATAATTTACATAGTGCTGCATGAAATGTTATGGCCACACCTTTTGCATTAATACAGTATTTTCAAGGGTGTATGTCTGTAACTAAAAGAAAAAAAGCACTTGGCATTTAAATTGCCTAATGCAAAGTATTTGAACAGCAATTTTAATTAAAGAGGCATATATCTTTTTACATATTTGTCACTAACAAATTGGATTAAATGCATAGTTAAGAAATGGTTAAGAAACACCCAAAATGAATTTACAGATGGCTTGAATGTAGCAACTATAATCTGTTTGTGATGTTAAATTCTTTTATGATATAAATTGAAGTCTAAAAAGACCCAAACTTTATGCTGTCAGCAAAGATAATCTAACCTACAATGCCCCTTAAGTATTTATTACAACGGTGAATATTACAAAGAACTATATGTTGCAATGTTTTAAAAAATTAAAAATCAAATTTAAGTTACTGGAAACATATTTCTAGTCAATTGATAGGTTATTTCCTTCTGTCTTCTTCAAATATAAAGAAAACAGGCACAACTCCAATTCTAAGAAAGTAATTACACATATCAAGACCTGCTGAAGAAATTCAAGGCAGGTAATAGTAGGTGAATATTACAGTGAGGAGAGAAAATCCTGGAGATGAATATACAGCTCATGTACTAGGGTTAGATCAGCAGCTTTGGGTAGCAAAAAATAAAAGGGAACTCCTGAGGAGAAACACATCTCAAGCCAAGTGATATTCACTCAATTTCTTTTCCTTTACTGATGTTTTCCCAGTCACTATCCACTATTTCTAATGAAGATTTCTTTCTTCCCTAACCCATCACATAACATAATGTAACTACCAACATGCAGTGGTTTTTACAGCTAAAACAATTCCACGATCCATTTCTCTCTCCCCCCTCCCTGCCCCTCCTTCTCATTGGTAGTGTTAGAAAGACACTGAGATAGGGTTAAATGTTTAATTTTCTTCTTTGCCTGCCAGCCTTTTTTTGCATATAGACAGGGAGTAGTAACAACACACACACACACACACACACACACACACACATTCAAGCGAAGCTCCTAATGCTCCTACTGACAGCAAACAGACAGACAAAAGGCATCTACACAGGAGAAGGAAATTGCAAGGAAATATCATCACAAAAACTAGGCCCAGGACTTTGCATTTCCAATCAGGACTTCTCCTGGGAACTATGAATGAAAAAATGGAATAGGCACTGGAAAGTGCCTGGCATATACAGAATTCTAGGGTTGTTTGGAAACAACCTCAGAAATAGTCTCTCTTCCAATTTTTCTCTTTACTCCGCTTTTGTTGTTGTTGTTAACTTCATATTGCCACCAATGGCTGTACCTTGCGCCAGCCCCAGGAGCTTGTGAGAGTGTAGGAAGTGAGAGAGGTTTCACAGGCAGCTATCTTGAGAATCTAAGTAAGGAGAGCAGGCAATTTCAAATGCAGCAGCAGAAAAATGCTTCAGTTCAAGAAACACTAAACTGTTCTGACTATTCTTAGTGGCTATTCCAAAGTAAGATCTTTGAGTGACTCAGATTATTTTAAATATCAGCTTGTATAATCTTATGAAGTTCATAGATTAGTGTAGTTTTCAAAATAAATTATATAAATGCATAGACATTTATAACCCAAACCAAACTATTTTTAAGAGGTTAGAGAAATAAAGTAACAGAAGAGTTGACCAGAAAATAAAAAATGCAAACCAATTATTCTTGAATAATGGTAATGCAACATTCACTTATGCATGATATATTTTATATTATTCCCCAAAGAATTATTACAAGCTTCAGGAGTACTCAAAGCAACATGGTTAAATGAATAATACATTTTCCAACTTGCAAAATTTAATTTTATACACACATACACAAATAAAACAATTTTTAACCAATTTAAAATGCAAAGTCCCCCAAATTATTTTTTCATTATTTAACTCAGTACGAACTTTCAGATCATCATGTAAATATTGTAAAAAATAGTTGACTTCACATTATGTAATATACTATAGCAAAGGAATATTAAAATAGTAGATAAGAAGTAGGGCACTGGAGTTTTGTAAAACAGGAAAAAAGAAGTCTTGTATTTTATACATTGAATATTTATCCACAATAGCATAAGTTATCTAAAAATAAAGTAATGATCTACAATTATATAACAAGGAATATCTTGGGATACTTAAATAATTCAAACATTAATTTTTTTAGAAAAGTGGTACAGCAAATGAGAATTATGCAACTAAATAACTATTCTAAGAAAAAAAAAAGTCAAAAATAATCCTGCAATGACATACTCGAAATGTTTCATATCAACAAGGCATAGCAAGTAGAAAAGGTAGACAATTCACAATTAGAGGTCAATATTTCACACGGTTTTGCACTTTTGTCTTTATCTCTATTACGTGGCACCTAGTGTCAGATTATTTGTAAAAAAGTATAAAAAAGGGGGCCAGGTGTGGTGGCTCATGCCTGTAATCCCAGCACTTCGGGAGGTCGAGGCAGGTGGATCACGAGGTCAGGAGTTTGAGACCAGCCTGACCAACATGGTGAAACCCTGTCTCTACTAAAGATACAAAAATTAGCCGGGTGTGGTGGCATGTGCCTGTAATCCCAGCTACTTGGGAGGCTGAGGCAGGAGAATCACTTGAACCCAGGAGGTGGGGGTTGCAGTGAGCTGAGATCGCACCATTGCACTGAAGCCTGGGCAACAGGGCAAGACCTGTCTCAAAAAAACAAACAAACAAAAAAAGAGTATAAAAACAGTAGCAATTTAAAACAAAAATCTCTATTTAAATTTAACCTGCATTGGCTGTATTTGTACACTCAAAATCTCCTTCATTTTTTCCTAGATGAAAACCATATTTTGAAATATTAGTATATTTGACAATGAAATCTGAAGATTAGTGAGTATTGCTAACATCTTGCTTACTATCCCCTTAAGATGAAAAACATATTCACTTGACAAAGTATAGCCTGCAATAACGACATTAGTAAGCCACACTCTGTCCTGAAAACATGACAGACAGAGATGATATCTCACATGTCGTCTTGGCATTATTTCTTCCAGTGATTGGTAAGATAAAAGGATTGCTAAAAGTATGTGCTGCTCCTTCCTTCTAATCTTCAGCAGGTTCTTGTTGTGTACAATTTATAAGAAAAATGCTCATGATTGCTTACAAATATGAAATAAAAATATGCAAATTGATAAAACCCTCCCTGCAAAATTGTATAACACAACATGAATGAATGGATTATAACATAAAAAACATGCTGAACAAAGGAGACGTTGTTTGCATCTTGCTTCTTCAGTTCTCTTATGTTCGCAGACACAAAAGATAAGTTTACCGCACCAGTTTAAAATTGCTGGTCATGTGAATTCCTCTTTATTAGTTATGTACTGGAGTGTTTTAACATATGTTAAAGATACTAATGGTATTGAAATATTGACACTATCAGAGTACTTAATCATTTTATCATATGTGGTTATATTATCTTATAGAAAATACATTTAATGCCAAAATTTGAGTTTTCTTTTTAAAAATCCCAATCAGAAGACTAAAATCAATTCCATGGTTTTGATCACATTTTTAAAAATTGAGTATGAAATCTGTTTAATTTAGAAGAGAAACATATTATAATATTATTATTGAAGAGCTATATTTTTACTAAAGAAACTATTTAAATTAGAATTAAAAGGAATATTTTAAATAAAGAATTACTTGTTCATTAGAACACAGCTTTCACAAAATTTAATTATATTTATTGAAGTAGAAATAAAAGATTTGTGTACCAATAAATGACTTAAAACTGAACAGCGGATGCCAAAATACATTTTTGCCCAAGCTCCTACATACATAAATATTGTATCAGCCAATCAATGCCAAAAAACTGTGTATATTTTCTATGCTGGTTTTTAAAACTATTCACTAATATCAGAATAAACATAGCCACACATATGAGAAAATGCAACTGTCAGAAATGCACTCTATTTCTCTATTAATATCCCATATGAAAAATGAAGCAAATGCAGTTAAAAACAATTTTTTAAAGCTCTGATATCCAGTAGTTGGAAATAATTAGATTTGGTGGCTATCTTATGTCTTCTTTAATGTTTTGATTAAATTGCCTATCAATGAATACTTTTTAACCAAGATGAAAAATATAAACCACAAAAAGTCAGGTGAGTTATTGTCTTAGAGGCCTACATTTTCTACTTGATTGACAGGCTTTGCCTTTCACATAAAATGAATGAGTCAAAATACAGTATTTCTGTCTCTGGTGCTGAATTGGGTTTCCAGCTGGGCATCCCCTAATATCATTGCTGTCACATATCCTGTGGTTCTGTAGCTAGAGGTATAGCCTTGAAATCTTTTTTGTTCTCTTATGCACCTTCATCATAATATTACTTCATCAAGCAGAATGTCATGAACAAATTAACAACTTTCTAGAATACATTTGCAGCAACATGAGTGTAATTTCTGTAAGTAAAAACCTCAAGTTAAAATTAAATCCAAAAGAGAGAAGGAGATTTTGAAAAGGGAAGTATGGTTTATCTACTTCAGTTTTCCTAGCATACATTAAAGCAGAGTCAGTGAATTCCTAGTTATGAACAATTAGAACAATGTAAATATAACAAATTTTCAGAACTCAAAGTAATGTAACCATTTGAAGAGAGATTACAATGTACCGCGATGAAGCTTTAACTGAATTGAATATTGTCAACATGTACAAAGATTTATAATCAGTTTAAAATATCTTTGATTTCCATATACAGACAAATGCCAAAATCCTTGTACAACAATTCCTCAAATAATGTTTTATCATTCAACATCGTTTCATTACAGACTTGATGAGGGAAAAACAAATAATCAACAAACACAAAAACCCTGCAGGAACCACTATCTGTGTGGAGTTTGCACATTCTTCCTATGTTCTCATGGGTTTTCTCTAAGTACTCCAGTTTCCTCTTGTATCCCAAAGATGTGCATGTCAGGTTCATCAGAGCGTCTACATTGTCCCAGACTGAGTGAGTGTGGGTGTGTGTGAGTGCACCCTACAATGGAATGATGTCCTGCCCACGGTTGGTCTTTTTTTTTTTTTTTTTTTTTTTTTTTTTTTTTTGTGGAGACAGAATCTCACTCTGTCACCCAGGCTGGAGTGCAGTATCATGATCTCAGCTCACTGCATGATCACCTCTGCCTCCGAAGTTCAAGCTTCAGCCTCCCGAGTAGCTGGGATTATAGGCGTATACCACTACACCCAACTAATTTTTGTATTTTTAGTGGAGATGAGGTTTCATCATATTGGCCAGGCTGGTTTGGAACCCCTGACCTCAAGTGATTCACCAGCCTCAGCCTCCCAAAGTGCTGAGATTACAGGCGAGAGCCACAGTGCCTGGTCCCAGGGTTACTTCTTGCCTTGCACCCTGAGCTTCTGGGATAGTCTGCAGCCACTGGAGACCCTGAACTGAAATAATTGGGTAAAAAATAATTTTACTTGACTTTATTAATCATTCTTAAATCTATATATATAGCTCACATATATTTCAATGTTTGGTATTAGAAGTGTTTTGCTCTTTATTTAGAAATTTGGTGATGTTTTAGTGACCAGAAATATGCCCTAGGAATTTAACTCTTGTTTACATCATTAACCTATGGCAAAACTGCTTTCCTCATAAATTTTTTGCTTAAAGTCGCAGTTTCCAAGAACCTTTAAATAACTTAAGTGAGTATTTACTCTATTTACTTTAGTTTCCAACCCCTTCTGGCTTGTTGCAATACAAGAGTTATCAAATAAACATGCTATGTTACATATAGTGCATGAAAGGAATAGGACAATCTAGATACAGAGATAAGTATTTTCACATTCCTGAATCACATATAATTATAGTAATTGACACTATAATCATATATCATGAAATGTAGTCCAACAATAATATAAATATGTTAATATGGCTCATCTGAATAATCACTATATAGGAACGTTTGTACCAAAATTCCGTATCCAGAATAAATAAAAATTTAATGAGGAAAATGTGAGACTCCAAGCCCCCAATCCTGGTTAATACAGAATCTCATTCCAGCATTTCAGCTACAAATCAATAAGGATACCCAGCCAAAATATAAGGATATATATTTTTTATGACTGAATAAATATTTGGTAAAAGAAATGACTTTCATTTTTTAATAGAGATTTTCTTGATAGCACCCATAGGTCCAGTGTAACAGTTCCAGACGATAAGAACTACAAAGAGTTTTATTACAGAATGACTTCTAAAAGAAAAATATGACAACAACAATAACTTAACTCATTTCAAGAAAATGAGATCAAATGGAATTTTGTCCAGTACTTCTCATATTTCATTATACAAGTCTAACAGCAAAGTTGAGGCAGATTACATAGTGTAGTGAGATTAAGAATTTGTTTAAAATTATTTATCCTAAATTCCTAGAAGATTATCATATTTATTTATGTACTACATGACAGATACTAAGTTCGGAACTCCTTAAAGCTAACTTAACATTTATTATTTTGGCTGAGCACAGTGGCTCACGCCTGTAATCCCAGAGCTTTGGGAGGCCGAGGCAGGTGGATCACCTGAAGTCAGGAGTTCTAGACCAGCCTGGCCAACATGGTGAAACCCTGTCTCTACTAAAAATACAAAAATTAGCTGGGCATGGTGGTGGCCACCTGTAATCCCAGCTACTTGGGAGGCTGAGGCAGGAGAATCGCTTGAACTTGGGAGGCGGAGGCTGTGGTGAGGAGAAATTGCGCCACTGCACTCCAGCCTGGATGACAGAGCAAGACTCTGTCTCGAAAATATATATGTATATGTGTGTATATATATATAGATATAGATATAGCCATAGATATAGATAATTTTATAAATTGTCTTAGTTTGGTAATACCTACAATCTTAGTTTCCTTTGCTTCACTGTAACCCCATTTCATCTGCACGGGAAATTTCTTGTTTTATAGAAAGATTTCCAAATTGAAAGGAATCTTTATTTGTAGTACATATAATAGAGAGCAAAATTAAACCAAACATCGCTGCTCCTATTGTGATGGTAACAAATTTTTCATAGCCGTGGTCCAGAGTATGCATGTAAGAGTATGACAATTCATACTACTATTGGTTATCATGTGAAAAACCCACATAAATGTTGTTTTTCTGATTATTTATAAATGAAAACTACTTCTTTAAACTAACATTTTTCTTCTTTCTCTGGCACTGGAAGTAATGTTCCTCTAGTATTATTCATACTATATATAATAACAAAATTTTGTTGTGATTTTACTTTAAGACATTCCAAATAGAAATTCAGCCATATAAACTTTTCATTAAAGATGTACATATTAGTTAATTTTAACAAATATAATTTAAATTTCTGAAAATACACACAGGATTGTATTTTTCCAAGTCACTTTACAAAACTATTTATAATAGGATATAATATGTTATGATGTAATATGTTATCAATATGCAGAGCGTATATTTTTCACACAGTTGTCTAGATGTTATGTCATCTATTTTTCAATTTAACAAACAAAAATGTAATTTCAACTATAAATGTGAGTACTCATGGACATGAATATCCACATTCCCACGTAAAAAGACACGCAAACTGATGTTCTCATGTTAGCACGATTCATAAATTCATGTTTCATGTATTAAAAAGAGATTCAAATTTTAGGAAAAAAGCTATGTACTTTTCTTTTTAAAAGTATTTACTATGAATCAGCATATTATAACACATCTTTAGTACCCAACATTATAATTGGTTTTGCAGTTCTAATTTAGAAAATTCATTGTTTAAATGACTTGTTTTTGATTGATTTTAGTTTAAATGTATTTAAATGCTCAATGAAATAGCTACATTTAGTTAGTTTATAAATTAACCTATTATTTTTTATTTTACACAACAAATAATGATTTTGTTTAAAAATAATAAACAGAAATTCAAGTTAATTTTAAATGAATAAACATAAAACTGATTTTGTATTAAGAAATTAGAGAAAATAACAGAAAAAAAGATCTTTCCTAAATACAAAAAATCTAATTTTCATTTTGATTATATTAGTTACTTTGAAAAGATTCTTAATATTTATTCTTCATTATTCCACATAAGTGTGGTATTCTTAAAATGTAATCTATATTTTATATTTATCATCAGATTGCTATTGAAATGTTTTGATAATATTAATATCTCATGAAACAAAACTATTTACTATAGTTGTAGTTCTGTGAGCATACATTTTATAATGCAAACACAATATCAATGTATCTTAATGTATTAACATTATATATTCAATATGAAATTTATTCTTATTTTGGAAGGAAAATTATTGCAAGACTTTGTAAAAGAAAAAAAATAGGTATTTAAAGTACAAAGATTTTTTAGTAGTATTCCAATATTTTTAATGGGCAAAAGAAGTGAAAACAGACTTTGAAATTTGTGAATCTTAAACATGTTAAGGAATTAAAAGATGTGACTGCAAAGTCAAACTGCTTCACAATCTCAATTTATACATTCTCCAAAGTATTCAAAGTGATGACAGTAAGTAAATACTTCATCATCTAAGTACTCAAGATTAAAGTTTGGATAGAAAGAATGAAGAATATATATGTTGCTATCAAAATAGCTAAAAGACTTCTAAAATTGTGCTGTTTGGTGTTCACAAGTGTAACTCAAATACCTCTTTACTTATACCTCCTGTTTTCTGATGTTATGTTTAACAAAACATGCAAATTGAAAGTTAAAATTATTTTATTTTGCCTCAAATATGAATACAGCTAAAATTTTCACAGAAAATAACATTTCCTAAATTATAATTGATGTATAAAAAGCTTAGAAAAATATGTTAATATATATTCAAAAAATACTGTATCCTTTAGTCAGGGTGCCTTTTCACAAAATGCAATGATACCCTAAAATATTAAAACTCTTCCTCTGAAATATACATGCAGTCAGCCCCAGAGAAAAATGTGTCCCTGTGCAGGCGATTGTCCTGAGGAATATATTATTCCTTCTGGATTACTTTTTCCCTCGAGGTAACATTCTCATTAAAAAGATGAACTGATTTTCTACTCCCAGGGCAAAGTACATAGTGCCCAGAAAAACTTTCTAAATAAACACCTCACCAGACTTAAAAAAAAAAAAAAAAAACAAAAAACCGGGAGCATATTCATTGAAAATGCCTGAAAATTTCACCAGCATCTCCATTAAGGCATACCCTGAACTTTAAAACAGTAATGTTAGTGCAGAACAGCAACAATTACTTTCCTTATTATTTTTGAAAAATGTAACCAATTGTACTATCAAAGCAAAATAAATAATTGTAATTAAAGACAGGAAAATGAGTTATATGCCGAAGTTCTCTAGTTCTATTTCCATTTTTTTCTTAACTGTCTGAACTTAATTAAAACAAACATAGACGAAAAGGGAGCCATTTGGAAAATGTTTTCTGTGTTTAGTATAAATATATTTAAATATCACTAGTAGCATCCCAAAGTTTTTCCAAAAATTTTCATGCCAAAGTACTAAACACTCACCTGATATCCTTATCCACATTTGAGCCATCTTTGCAGTTTATGTCAAGATAAATGGCGTTAAGATGGAGCACTCAAGAAGTTTATGATATTAATTAAATTCACCTTGGTCTGCAGACATCTATAAGTACATATTGGTTAATCCATTAGGTGCTTACTGAATACCAGGCACAATTCTAGAATATGGTGATAGATACAACCATTATCCCACTATCTGTTTGTTTGTTTTTACTATATTTATATAGTAAATACTAAATGAAGCATTTCCTATTTTATTTACATTGTATTTGACCAATTAATTAGAAAGAAAAATTCGTGGTCCAAATAATTCTGGATTAATTATCTTGCATGCAATAGAAATAATATTTATAAAGAACAATGCAAATGTTGTATGATGATTTTCACTAAGACCATTTTATAAGGTGTGAGTACCAGCTTGCTGCACTTCTAATATCTTCCAAGATAATAGTTTTAATGTAATGAAGTTTCTGTTCATTAACTGAGAAGGTAATGATTTATTTATTATGTTTATAGTGGACTTGTCATTACTACCATTTTAAATTTTAATCTTTAGAATTCTCTGTTTGTAACCCTGTGTAAAGATTCCTCTAAGCATCTGAGGAGGAGCTCAGATTGTCACTGAGACTAGTAAATAGCAGTAGTAATGATATTTGAAAATGTTAAAAAATACTTTTATTATTGGATTAACAGTCAAATTTATGCTACAGCAGATAAAAGGAAATTAGAACAACTTATATTATTAATCATTAGGTATAAGAGCAGTTGCTACATTTAGAATATTAAAATGGTGAATGATGTATTGCAAATTTATTGTACCTTTTCCAATTAATTCTGCAAAAAAAGACCAACGATCTTTAGTTATTGTAAGTATGCTCAGTATGGTTTGAATTGAAACTGAAACAATGGAAATTACCTCACACATAACTTCAAAATCTGCTAAAAGCAAATAAAATAAGCAAATAAAAAATTATCTAATTTAGAAAGGTAGCTCAATTTTTTGAGAAATACTGATGATGTATCTTGTTAAATGCACTGAAAGCTCAATGTGACTTCAAAAGGTAAAAATATGTAAGAAAGTAAATAAAACTAAACTAGTAAGTTCTTTCTTTTTCAAAGGCGTCATACTTTTAAAGTTGCCATTAATTATCTACAAGCAATTATTTCATTTTGCAAAATAAAAATTAATGGAGAAATTAAATAATATGTTTTGAACTAATTATTTTACAAATATTAGACACATACACAGTAAGATAAAGATGTTTTCTCTAAAAGATAGAATCATCCCTTTCATAGGTGCATAATGTAAATGACAGTAATAATTATCGTTTGCAGATTTTAGAGTCATAGTTGCCATACACCTAGTAGATAGAACTTAAAATCTAAATTTATTTCAGTTGTTCATAAATCAAGTTCATTGGATTCATTTTTACAAATTGAAATTAAAGCAGAGATACAAAGAAAGTTGCCAAAGACAAACCATCAATCTGTGCTGGACAAAGAAACATAATTCAGATTAACAGAATCACCATTTTGACTTTTAGCCATTGGCTATCATTTGATAAAAATAACAGCAAATACTTTGCAAATTTTATTTCCTCATTTGAGGCACAACCTATACTTTCAGTGAGGCAAAAAGCTAAGATGATGACTAAACCAAATCGACAGTGGAAAAAAATCCAACTAATTATGTATTTATCTAGAAACATATATATACCAATATATAAAGCTAAGTAACATTTTGTTATAAAAATGATAGAGGAAATAAAATCCAAAATTATTTTAGATAGCATGTCAGTTTTTTGTCTCAAGGAAAAACATCTTAAAAGGAAAGAAACATATTTGGAGAGTTTGACAATTTCATTACATTATCTTTTACTTCCTGTAGGTATATATTTATTTACAAACAACCTATCATGGTTGTTTGTAAAATAATGGGTAGAAGAATATATTTTTGTTCAAAGACATTGAAAAAAATGGCCATTCTGTCTTCTCCCATTTAAAAATCTTTTGGTCCTAATTCTGTTGGGTCAGATTTTCCAAGTTATACCTGTCATCCTAAAAGTGATTCTCATGATAGTTGATGTTTCACATATTTCCAACGAATTGGCCATTTACACTCTTGTCAAGTATATGAGCAGCTGAACAGTTTAGGAAAAGCTTCTGGTGTATGCTGCAATTATAATTTCCCTTCTGTATTCACATACCTCTTAAGTTACTGCTGCCACTTCCCTTTTGATGTCCAGGGGCTGTGAGAGACAGTGCATTTTACAAAATCACCTAAACAGGAGTAATTTCATCTCTGGGAGACTCCAAGTCACTGTAAATGGTTAACTTTAACACATATATTTATATTTCAAATACAATATTAATATACACCAAACCAGCCCCCCATTTTCATGTAAAATTATTGATTCTTATGTTTCTTATATTTAAGTTTTATTTCCTTAACATAAACCTACATAGAATTTGCTACCTCATATATCACATATAAAGCTTTGATAAACTCTGAGCTCCCCAAGAACAATACCTAAAAATCCATGATTATGATAGACACATTTTAATATTAGAGGAACAAATTTCATTTAATCATGGTTGAAAGTTAAAATACATTTATGGTCTAGCTAGTAATATAAAAGTATTTGAAGTTTCTAGGTTAAAACAATATGGAAATACAGAAGCTATTAATCTAGCCTAAAATCATCTGAATTCAAAAAAATGTTTTTAAGGAAATAAAGCTGATCTGATCAAATAAAACTAATTTTTCAGGAGTTACCACGTGAGTCACCAGTTGGCAACCAAGACTCGTAATGTTTGTAAGCATGCAATAGTGGCATTTTGTAAGCTATATGACCTACCCTGTCAACAAAAGTGTGTAATTTAAAATATACTAAAAAAGAAATTGTCACCTTTATGTTTTAGATGTTGTGTATTTAAAATTACTAATGAATGACAAATTCATAGTGACAATTTAAAATCCCCATCCCGTTATTCACATTAAGTCCTGCTCACATAGTTTTTGATTGCCATGTTAGAAATGGAGTTGTCATATTTTTATTTTAATAATGTGGGGGATATCATGAATTTGACTTAGGATATTCTTAAAATTAACTTGTTGGCAAAATAAAGAGATGTATCACCTTCTTTTTTTTTCTTTCAAAAAACAGGGAGGTTGGGGACAGTGGTAGAATGATTCAGTTGTGAGAATTAAAGGCAATGATAGAGATCATTTTCTAAATGTCTGACCTGGGGCACAGAGTTTCTAAATGAAGAGACTAGGCCAAAACCATAATGGGACAACAGATGACTCAAGTGCATGCTATACAAAAAAATACCTTCTCTGGGGAAAAAAATCCTAAAAGAGATGAAATTAGTTGTTAAATTAAAAGTCAAGCATAGTGAAAGCCATATGAAATTAGTAATTTCCTAAAATGCTTACTTTTATAGAAAGACCCTCTTTAATTTTCTGTGTGTGTGTGTGTATATATATATATACGTATATATATATATGTGTGTGTGTATATATATGTGTATATATATGTATATGTATATATATATAATCTTGGAGAGGATATTTAAAATTTATAATCTGGATACTCAATAATTATCTTTTAACTTTCAAAAAACGATTTCCAGTGAAACACTACGTTTTCATCTAAGAATTAGGAATCTTTCATTATAACTAGGTAACGCATATATCATTATACTGATTGAATGTGTTTAAATGACAGTCTGGTGAATGATTTTGAATATTCTCTAAAATGACTGATTTCTGGATCTCAATATTCTCATTTGGATGCACCCATATATGTGCTCATGGTCACTAGCTTTAAAAATTTGGGGATGATTATAGATTTGAGGTATATCGTTTGAAGAAACATAATTACAACTTAACTAGTGATGGTTCATAACTTCATATTTTAATATCTGATACCTAAATGCTAAACGAAAAGAAAACTGTGAAGAAACCCTATTATATGTAATGTATATCTTAGAAAACTTTAGCAAGGGCAGATTTCAGCTATATAAAGAAAAATATATACCATTAACTGTGTATTTTGAAGTGAAGATTTAAAGTAGATATTAAAACAGAGGATTTAAATGAATTTGATAGCTATAATTCTTTCACTATTAGAATTTTCAGAGTGATACACCCTTTTGACTTTGGATGTTAATATAGCAAAAAATATTCTATATTTATAAAGTTAAAAAGCAGAATTTTTGTGGATAATTTATGTAAATATATTATTACAGGTGAGATAAATTTATTGGTCAAGTTTTCATTTTTATATATCAATTTTTATATTTAGTATTAAAACTAGTCTGCATGATGCTGATAAACTTCTCATGTATGAAACATGCTAGTCAGAGTATTATAGTATCCTAAAAGAAATTTGCTAATCAATTAACCTGGGGTTACTGACATGCTTCAGATTTTATTTCAATAGGCAGGTACTAAATTGAAAATATGCAGAAATTTTGGTTTCAATATCCATTATTATGTATTGTTTTTAATGAAGTACACAAGATTTTTGAAAAGTGTGGTAGTTAAGAATGCTAGAAATGATCACTAGTGGTAAAAATTAATTTGTGAGTAAAAGTATAAAACATGTACAATCCAGAACACCAAAACCCACAGAATTTTGCTACTTGCATAAATATATATGAATATAAATATGATTCAATATTGAAGTATTATAATCAAGAAAGAATTGAACTTGTATGGTAATGTCTTGAAATAATTCTTTAAATATACAAATTGCAAATAAGCTTGTTTAATGTGGACCAGGTATAAATGAGTCTTCAAAATAAACCCACAATGTCATCTGTGCATATGTTAAATTAAAATTAAAATCAACAACAAAAATGAAAAACATCCTTCAAAACAATGGTTCATAACTTCCACTTTTAGATACATGAATTTTAAAGTATATATATGCTTATTTTATAATATAATATACAATATTTCTTCATGATTACCAATAAAGATGCCAAAAAAAAAACCTCAGTGGAAGACTTCCGTTCAACATATCTCTGTGACTATTACTTGACTATTACTTTCTTTTATAAAATGACTTTCCTAATATCTAATAAAAATGTATCTGACATACTTAGCATTGTTGTGCAATATATCATAATGTTTTGTTTTGATCTTTTGTTTTGGTCTCTAAAAATCAAATTATTTTATATTTGTATTACATCAACTTTCTATAAAATATTTCTAATTTAATCTTCAGAAGTTTTTTTAGGAAATAGTCTAAATATCTCAAACTTGGATTTAAATCTTGTTCTTTTAATACTAGCACAGTTTTTATAATACTAGTACAATTAACATGAGAAGTATTTGACCCGTGTCTAGTAAGCCATGGTCTACTAAAACCAGAGGAAGAAATAAAAAGTACTGCATTATTGTCACATTCAAAAATTTTACTGCATCAAATTTTCTGTCCCCAAACTAACATTCCTAAAACATTAAAATAAAAGGTATAATCTGAAATCCTTGAAAATACTAAAATATAAAAAACTTGGGGAAAATGTGTATGTAATAACTCCTTGATGATCCATCTAATTTTGTATGTCATATACATGCTACATATATTCGTGGAAATACATATGGTTATAGAAAGGCATTACATTGAATTGAAATTAATAATTATAATGTACAGTTATTATATCAATGGATATAAAGTTTATGAGGATATAGATGTTAGATAATTATTTTTAAGCACATGACTAATGTCTATCCAACTACTTTAATTTTATTCTCACGTATTTATTTGCAATAGTGGAGAATCTCAAAGGTTTGTGAAACTTATGCATAAATAAAACTGTTAATATAGTAACAGTTCATACTTTTGCAACATTTTATTCTCTTTGAAAATTAATTAATTAACTGTGCCTGGTTCTATTATTTATGTTGCTTTGATGTTTCTAGTTCCTTTATCTGAGTGTAAAATTTATTCTTAAAAGTAGTCATTCCAGGTATCTTGCATGCCTGCAAATACCTTAATTTGGAGCCGTCTGAAAAGTACAAGAAGAGCACATTTCCAAATGAATTGACAGAATATTTGTGATCTGCTGTACTATCATTAATCTGGAGTCGTGTGACTTTGGGAACCATTGATGGAACTCTTGAAATTAGATAGCCAGCTTTTGGCATTTCAAACTAGGACTAAACTATTTTCACTCTTTCCTTTGCCTTATTGAAAAATAATGAAGAAAAAAGATAAAAAGAAGGAAGGAGGGAAGGAGGAGATGCAAGGAAACAAGAAATAATAGAATGCAAAAAGAAAATAATAAATATTATTTGAATATTTTGCCAACAAAACAAGGTATTAACACATGTAATTAATACGTAAGGCCAGAAACTGCGATCTTGGATTAAATTCTTAAATTGTAACTTTTTTCACAGTACATGTGGATGTTTTCATTATAAACTAGTTTGATTTTCTTACTAGTATTGAGGAAACAGTGGTGAGGAACAGACATAAGTTCCCAGGAAATTTTTCAAAATTTTCCACTTTTCATGTGTAAAGGTGATAATCTTGACTGAACAGAAGACATGTTCCAAGTCGGCTATCTATGCTAAACTTCAAAGATAGTCGGCTATCTATGAAGTTTAACTTATAACTTCAATCAATACTTTAGCTGTAAATGATTTTTTTATATTAGCATACAAATTATCTACATTTTCTTGGAATATGTTTATTTTCTCTTATATAATTTAAGTATTTATGTCATAATCACATAGACATTGAAATAATATTTTGTAATATCTACCTGGAAATATATGAGATTTATGCAACATATTAAATCAAACAAACACAAAGAGTAAGCTTAGTTTGCATCCAAAATTTAACTGATGCCTGAAACATTACAGATTTTGTTCCCCAAAATTCTGTGAAGATAATTTGCAGGGTTTCTTACTCAAGTCATATACTACTGATATGCTCAGTCTAATTATCTACTCAGTGAACAACTTAAATCAACCGAAATCAAACATTCAACACTATACCACCTATATTCTGATGTGTAAGTTAGTGTATTGGCAGGAAGCCATTGGTAGGAGAAAAAAAATTCATTTTTTAATTCTGTGCAGTTTCATGATTCTGAGATAAGGAAAATTTTTTCACATTTATGAAAGGATGAATTTACTTTTATCTTCTTAATACAGTGGAAAAATATACAAATTAAGGGTAACTTTTAAAAATCGATCTATAAATGTTATTTTCGAGACTAAAATAAGATATTGGACATCTTAGGAAGGGTAAAGATAGAAATGAACTACCTAAAGGGAGTATATGTGACAAAAATATGTAAAATGATGCTGGTTTTACAATAAAATTTTGCAAATCTTTGAAAAATACATCACTGAACTTTCTTTGAAAGTTAGTTATATTGTCCAGAACTATCATTAATTTTATGTAATTCTTATCTTTTTGTTTTATGCATCAATTAAGAAATAAAAGTAAGTTACATGGAGGATTCCACTTTACATTTATATTTTATAATTTATAAAACTGTCATACCTATATATAAGGTTGAGGAAGTGATATTGACATTAAAAAAATAACTGCCTGCTACTGTGAACAACAATCTCAATTGTGAAGTCAAATGCTAATTTTGTTTCTTTTCTAATCCTGGATCTAATATACAGGAGGTAGATGAAGAGCAAGCAATGCACTTTTCTTCATGATAATACCATGGCATTATTGAGCTTATTCCTTTCCCCTTTGAAAAACATTTAGAAAGGAAAATGTTGCAAAGAATATGAATAGCTTACTGTACTTGGTCAATGTAGCATTACAATTTTTTTTTAATCCTCGGGGAAACTGGTACCACCTGTTCAATCTGAATTCAAGTAGTTACTGTCAATTTTCTCATGGGTGAATGCTGCCTCTTTGTGGCAGAATGCCATGGAAATTGTTCTTTAAACACAAAGTTCATGAACGGCCCTTGATATTGTACAAATTCCAGGTGAGATTATTGGGAGATCTACCTATAGCAATGAGGCACATAATTGAAACATTTCTTATCCTTAAATTATAATCTAAACTCACTAGAAAACCTTATTCAAAGATGATGAGGTCATATCCACCAACATTTTGAGCATTTAGAATACTGATCAACTTTAGATAAGGAATCCATCATAATTGTTGAAGGTAGTTTTTACACAAGTTAAAAATATGAAAACTATGGACAACTGTAGACTGAATAAATAATACTGATATGACAAGTACATTATATTAAGAGAAAAGTGAATATGCAATATATTACTTACCATGCACCACGTAGCAGATGAATACTTCAGTAAGGAAACAGTTACATAATTGAAAATATAATAAACACATTAAGTGACACATTTAGAAAACCATACTTCCTGAACCAACAAAGGCATACATTACATATATATGTAATATATGTTATATATATATGTATACTTTAAAATTTTGCTAATTAGGGGAAAAACATTTTGTATTAGGAATAAAGTTTAGGAACTACTTCCTAAATTGTTAATGGTGGAGATTCTATCAATCACACATAGGTAAGTATTTTGCACCTTAAATAATCATTACTTCCATCCGTCATATTTGACATAGTTATCAAGTGTTTATTCAGAAACTATTTAAAAAATTACATGTGCTGGGATACATATGAGACTGTAACAACAGTAGCCCCATCTTACAGAGATCCTGTTTGTCATTATCATCATTGCTTGCTGCCCACAGGGATAAAGACATCCTATAGAGACTTGTACAGTCCATGATTTGGTCTTCTGAGGTGCCAGTACACGTGGATCTGTACAAATGCAACTGGGTTTGGTTAAACAATCGAAAATCGGCTACAATAGTAGTCAAATCAACATGTCATTTTGGTTCACTAATAAAAATAACTTTCAAATCTTTTCTAATAAAACCCAAAACTTTCACGCAATTCTCACTGGAATGGCCCAATTAATTGCCCTATTTTTTTTTTTTTTAATGCATTGGGATACAATCAGATCTTTCTTCTTAAAAAAATACAGATTCAATTGGGTGGATTGCATTGGCTTTTAAAGATTTTGCCATTAAATTCTCCACATTTTTAATGATTGAAAATGCCTTCCTGATACCACGTCAGTTTTAGAAATGCAGATCCTAATACAGTGCGACACCTCTGCAAAATCATAGGCTAAATAGTGAAGGAAAGAGGAATGCTAAATGTGCATATAAAAATAGGTGCTACAATAAAATATTTGTATATTTCATCAATAAGTTATTTTGACTAATCAATTATGGATCATATAGCTCTGTAATTTTAATGATTTGTCCACATCTATGGTGATCCTTTACAGGATCACAATACTTTTTTTAAATTCAAATGTCCAGAATGCATACAAACACATCCTTTAAAAACAAAGAAAAGGAATGAGAAGGGAGGGGAGGGAAGGAGAGAAGGAGTGGGGAGAAAAAGAGAACAAATTTCCTATTAAAGTTGGGGTGTGCTAATTTCTCCACAAAAGCCAGTTAGACCCACCCATGGCTTAAAAGGGGAGAAACGGAGCTGGGGCGGGGGCGGAGGGGAGGAAGCAAAAGAGGAAGAGTAGAATCTATGCTCTGCCATCATCCACCATTCTTAGCACTTCCAACCACTACAAAAATGACTGCGGCCTTTCACAAATCACCCGCGCAGCAAATTGCCCTCTTTAAAGCCCTTCTCCACACCTGCCCCACACGCAAGAAGAGAAAGTGATGTGCCTAGTTTACACAAATGTTTCCCACGTGTAAATTTTAAAGGAAATTGCACACCCTTTTCGTATCTTCCACCGAAGCTGAGAAATCCCGTGCCAAGGCACTTCACCCTAAACGTTGAAACAACACAATTAATCAAATGTGTTCACCGTGTGTGTCGGCTTGCTTGTTTGTTTTAAATGCAAAAGCTCCAAGGGAGTTTCTTTGCTTTTAGAACTGGCTAAATGTGGTCTGTTTTTCCAGCACTTCGAGGTAGTCCGGCTCAACGTTTAGTTTTGCTTTTAACTCCAGATATTCGTTCCGGTTGGGTTCTACAAAGACAGCACTCGGGGGGCTGTAGAGCACCGGTTCCCGTAGCCTGCTGTCCCCTGCCCCCGGATGCAAATACTGATGGGGGCGTCTCAGGTCATAGTTGGGGGAGAAAGTGTAAGCAGCGGGGCTGCACGGGAATTTGGGATATTCCGGGAGGCTATTGCCGCCGGGGGTGGTGGAGCAGTGTTTGTCTGGTTCTAAAATGCCCCTGTAAAAGCGGTCGGCGTCCTGCACCGGCGATAGCAGGTCCTCCCGGGGCTCGATGGTGCTGACGCTGTAGGCGGGGCTCCGCAAGTGGTGGCTTTCCCGCCTCTCCTCCTCCCCGGGCTGCAGCTGCAGCTGCGGCGGGGGCTGCTGCTGTGGCTGCTGCGGTGGTGGCGGCGGCGGCTGCTGCTGCTGCAGGTGATGGTTGCTGCTGTAGGTGACCTTGAGCTCGTGCAGGTCTTTGTAATCCTCTACTGAGTTGCCCTCTCGGGAGCGGTAGATGGGGTTTTTGCACATGTGGCCCAGTGGGTGGGGGATGTATTCATACACGTGGCCCGCGGGCGTCTTCACCTTGGGCAGCGCGGGCCCGCGGTGATGCACGTGCGCGTGTGGGTGGCCGCCCGCGCCGCCGCCGCCGCCGCCGTACACGCTGTACTGCATGTTGAAGGAACTCACGTCGGAGTTGTTGGTGCTGGTGTGGTCGCTCTGGTTCTTCTTCCTGCGCTTCATGACCAGCACGAAGAGCCCAGCGGCCACGAAGACTGACATGATGAAAACCAGCAGGAGGCTGAGGATTAACACAGACAAGGGCACCGACGACGCCCCTCCGCCTGCGCCCAAGCCCGCGGGGGCCCCGGTGCTGTTCAACCGGACCGCAGGAGTCACTGCGCTGGTCCTCGCAGGGACCTGGATGGAGGAGGGTGTGGGCGTGGAAACCACTACATCTGAATAGTCAGGGCACAGCAGCTCCGACTTAATGGCGCGCATGTCTGTCTCAGCGAATTTCTTGGGCGCCTTACAGATCACCTCGTCCACTAGGACGCCCACTTTGAGCTGCTCCACCCACAGCTTCATGCCCACAATGTCGCAGGTACAATCCCAAGGGTTGTCGTGCAGGTCGATTTGGATGAGTGACTTCAGCTGGTCCAAAACTCCACTCACTGGCAAGGAGGTGAAGTGGTTACTCCTCAGGTTTAGCCTGAGGAGGGTCAGGCCAGAGAAGACGCCCGAGGGCATGGCCTGCAGGAGGTTGTTATTCAAGAATAGCAGCTGGAGGTTTGGGACCGGGTCAAAAGTTCCAGACTGAATCTCGCGAATGAGATTGTACTGGAGGAAGAGATACTGCAGGCTCTGCAGGCCATAGAATAACTCCGGGCTTAGCCTCTCGATCCTATTGCCATTCAGGTACAGGCGCCTCAGGTTGGTGAGATCCCCGAAAGCGCGGTCCTGTATCATCGAGATGCGGTTGTTCCCCAGGTGCAGGAGGTCCAGCCCCGTGGCCTCCAGGAAGTCTGTCCTGCGCACGACAGCGATGTAGTTCTCTGTCAGATACATTTTCTTGGGATTGTAGGGCTTGGGCTGCAGTTCAGCGATGCTCTCGATCTTTCGCTCCTGGCAGTTTACGTTGAGGCCCAGATCAGAGATCTGCAGGTTGCAAGTGCACGCGGTGGGACACTCCAAAGGCACCGGGGATTTGGTCTGATAGGCGATGCTGGGGCCATAGTTGCTGTAGCCCAAGTCCTTGGAGGGCTGCCGAGAGGTGGGGCGCACCCTGGGCTTGTTGGGTTGGCGGGTCCCCTTAGGGGTCTTCAAAGGGGGTTTGTAAACAGCAGAGGAAGAAGTGGCCACAGAATTCACTGAGGCCGGGGTGGTGTGTAAATACCCCGTGGTGCTCAAAGGCGTCTGCGGCCTCATCTCGTAGTCAGAAATAAGTCTCCTTGGGCACAGTTCCTGCTTGGATACTTCATCCAAGTCCCTGCCGTGTAAGCGGAAGGGGGTCTCACAAACCACATCCCCCACCAGGGCTGAGTAGGAGATGCTGTCCAACCAATCCTTTAGAGAGATCAGCTCACAAGAACAATTCCAAGGGTTTTCCTCCAGCTGTAGCTCCACAACTTTATCCATGTGCTGTAAGAGCCCCACGTAGGGCAGAAGTTTCAGCCGGTTCCCCCGGAGGTCCAAGTGCGTTAAGGGCACAAAACGGAAAAGATTGTTGGGTAAACTGGACAAAAGATTGTCATTGAGGATAAGCACCTGCAACAAATGCAGTTTCCCAAAAGCATTGGGTTCAATGACGCTGATGTAATTGTAATCGACCTGTAGGTACTCCAGGTTCTCCAAGCCAAGGAAGGTATCATCTCGCAGAAGTTCCAGTTTATTATTGTTCAGATGCAATCTCCTCAAACCCCGTAGCCCATGGAAAGCCCCGGTCTCAATGTCCTGGATAACATTGCTACCCAGATGCAAAATTGAAGCCCCAGTGTAATTGACAAACTCATTGGGATAGAGACGGTTCAAAAGGTTTCCGGACAACAAGAGGTGGTAGATTGGGAAACGGGGAGGGCTAATTTCAGAGAGACTGATGATCCCGCGGTTTTCACAGCTCACAGTTAAAATGCCGTCCTTTTCCTCACAAGGACATGCATTGTCACAGATTTCCCCATAATAATCGATGGTTTCTGCACACGAAAGGACAAGAGATGTTACAGCAAACGCTAGAGTCTGCAGCATCCAGCTATGCATTTTTCTGTGAAGGTCCTGTTCCAAAGTTACTGGGGGGCAGCAAGTGTACATTTTACCTCCTGTAAGGGAGAGAGAAAACAAGGAAACAACAGAATATGACAACAATTTAAGGGATCAGTCAGAAAGTCTCTCTCTTAATATTATTACTCTAAAACCCAAAAGGAAGAGATATAAATGACACACCCCCCAAGTGAAACATTGACATTCTCCAGATTTTATTAAAATCTATTACACATTTTGATTTAAAAGTTGATTTCATTTTTTTTTAATGAGCACACCACAAATATGCTGCTCTCTACAAGAAAAGAGCAGGTTAGATAAAGTCCCATTTTAGTTTTCTCTGCTCCCCCCTTTTCAAAACCAATCCATAAATATACATAAAATGGCTGTCAGTTCAGTTTCATGGTTCTAATTTAAGAAAAAAGAAGCACCATTTTACAAGGTTCCCCACCTCACCTATACCCAGCCCCCTCCCCCCTTTCTTTCTTTCAGAACCTCTTCAGTTAACAGTTCACCATGAAGGTCTCTTATTTTCACAGAGAGGCAAGGAGCCAAGACACTTGGGGTATTTTAAACCATCGCTAGAAATGCCACGGTGGGAACCCAAAGGATACTTTTCAGAGGCAAAAAGGGCGTAATATAATGCATCAAAGGAGCCCCAAGAAGCTCTTAGATCACCAATTGTCTTACGGAGCTTTGAGTAAGGAGAAAAAGGAGAACGCATTTGCTTTGATGGTGGACTTCACTACCACGCTATTAAGCACATCAGCGTCCTAATTGCATGCACGGTGCCACTTAGCAGCGCTTCCCTGAGAGCGCCCTGCGACCACTTCTCATTGATCATGTCAGCGACGCTACCAAACCGCATCTTTAAGCCACTGAAATAGTTATGCACGACGGATTACAAAGAACTCAGCGAAGGTATCTGCAATCTCTGAATACCTCCTGATGCCTAGAGTTTAAAAAGGACGTTCCTACCGCTTACTGGGAATCAGTAAACCAAGGATCAGTGCCAAAGCCTCCCTTACCTTGGGCTCCGCGTCTATTTGCAACGGTAATAGCAAGGGTTGCACGGAACTGCCACCTCGACAGCATCCCCATCTTTGGAGTTGCTTATTACATTTAATTGTTAACGCTCCCCTCTCTCCTTTTTTTAATCTCAGGGAAAGGACGCCCGGGTTGATTAAAAGGCAAAATAGAAGGTGGGAGGGAGAACTGTAAGTGACTTAGGTCAGTTATTTAATATACGAATTTCATCTCCCACAGGAATCAATGTGACCCCCTCCCCCCCTTTCTTCTTGCTCTCTTTTTGTCCCCTTGAAGGCTTCCTTCCACTTCCTACTTCTGATCAACAGCAGCACTCTTAAAGGAAGGACATAAATGGAATGAGCGTGTGTGAGTGTGTGTGTGCGCGCGTGCACGCTGCGTTGGTTAATGGGGTGGGGGACATTTGATAGAAATGCTGGACTCTAGGAACCTACGCCTTTTCTCTGGTCAACCTTGCCTTCGCCTCACTACCGAAGTCTAATATCAAATTGCAACTCCAAACTAAAGCCAAGATGTTTCCGAGACAGCGGTTTCAAGCCTGGAGACCTTGCTCCTGATCCCCAAGTCGACTCCAGCCCGCGTTATTAAACACCCCTGCATTCACACGCACATGTACCAGGGTGCCTGCGAATCATTCACGTGTGGCCACCCAGACGTGTCGAGACGAATCGGAACCATAGTGCATAAACCTCGCAAGTATCCCCGACCTCCCAACGCAACGGTAAACGTCTCCCGGCTTAAAAGCGGCAAAAACATCCCCAGTGAAAGCAAAACGTTTACCTTGAAATTTCAGTTCTCCGCTGGATCAAATCCGCACATCCATTCAGCGAGGTTGGGTCCCCTCCCCCTCCGTCCCTGTGCTTCCCGCCCCCATTCACCTCCCATCCCATCTGAAAGCCCATTGCAAATTCTGTCCAGCCAGTATTAAACTCCAGCGTTTACAACTTTAATTCAGTTCTAGTTAGCAAGGATCGAAGAGCTTCCTCTCAACCCACTCCCTTTCCCCTCCTCCTTGCTAGCGAAGGAGACCAAAAATTTGAGAAAATAAAGTTGAATGAGCCTGGGAAGGCTGACATTCTGACGGGGAAACGCACCTCCGATGGAAATTCGCGGGTGCGCTGAACATTCTCAGATTCTCAGATTTTTTTTTTTTTTTCTGGAGGGCGGGGGCGGGGGGATTATTCATTTTCTCCCAGAGAATTTAGATACTGGATCACCGCCCTGTACGTCCCCGCATTAAGCAGCATGGAGCCACTCGGACTGGAGCCCAGCACCCAGGCCGAACCGGAGGCTCCGGGCACAGCTGCTCAAGCGGCCGCCCAGGCAGAAGCACCCGGAGTTCCAGGACGCGAGGCTCCCCCTCCCCCACCCCGCCCCAAAGAGAAGGAAGGGAAAACGGAGGAAGAAGGGGAGGGAGGAGAGGGAAAGAAAGCCATCCCACCACACACACACACACACACACACACACACACACACACACACACACACACACAGACACACACACGCGAACCTCTTTTGCAAAGTAAACGATAGACTTACCCCGTCTCACATCTCCAAGGCCCACTCATCATAGCCACCCTTTAAAAACACACACATACACAAAAACCCTCTTTGGGGTATGCATTGGGTTTCTCAAGCCCAGGCAGGGCCAGGTGACCGCGAGCAGCTGGGTCCCAGAGGCTGGAGGAAAGAGGCGCCCGGACGCCTCCAGCCCCGGGCCGCCGCCGCGGTGGCGACCGCGGGTTCCGGGTCTCCCCAAACGACTCTCCCCGGTGCTCTCCGCGGTAGTCGGAGCGGGCAGCAGGGTTGGGTGGGGGGGAGAGCGGGGGGCGATCTGGAGCGGCGGGATAGGAAGGCAGCCGGAGGGGGCGGCGGAGGTCCGGCTGGAGAGGCGCCTCGCGGTAGGGGCCGGGAGCCGGCGCCGGGCGGGGCGGGGAGGGGGAGCTGCTGGGAGGGGAGGCACGGAGCGGGAGGAGGGGGACGCGGAGAAGACTGCCTGGCACCGCCGGCCCCGCCAACGTGACGGTCAGCCCCGCCGAGCGCTCGCACCCGCTCACACTCATGATCACTCGCACACTTGCTCCAATCCGTGTTAAGGCGCGATCGCGGGGTCCCTGGCAGCCTTCGCTGCACCCTCCCCCAAGTGGGGTACTCACAGTTCCCATCTGCAAAGGGGGCAACTTTCTCCGACCCAGCTGTGGCCGCCGCCCCCTCCAGCCTCCTCCAGCTCCTCGCACCCTCGGGCCTGGGTTCGCGCCGGACGACCCTCCCCTCCCCCCTCGGCTCTCCTCCTCGCGGTCTTCACCACATTCCCCCCTGGTCAGTGGCGCACGCCCGGGGACCAGCCAGAGGGAGCGGGTCGCGGGGGTGTGCATGCATCTCCCGCCTTCTTCTTGCAGCGCACACTGTACATGGTAGTGAGGGGGCGAGCGAAGGTGGCACCGGCCCCTCGGCTGCTCCAGCGAAGGCGGCGGCTGCAGCTCCTGCTCTGTCCTCCGCCCCCAGCGCAGCGGCGACCACCTAGTTGGGATCCCGCCGCCGCTGTCCCCGCGCCGATCCCGCCGCCGCCGCGGCCCCTAATTAGTATTTGAGAGGCTCCCTCATCCTTTTGGCAGTTTCATCCCTCACGGTATTTGCAGGTTTTTTTTTTTTCTTTCTGTATCCCTTCCCCAGATGCGGCGCACAATCGTCATTATTTGGAACTCTCTATCACCGACATCCTTTGGGGTTTCTGGGGGAAGAGAAGGGGGGGCGGGCAGGAACCGCGTCGTTCTATGCCTGTGGCTTGTCCTGGCAGCACGGTGGCTCTAAAAAAAAACTCCGAGAAAGTCGCGTCTTCCTCCCGGTCGCCGAGGAGGTGGCAACGCGGAAAGCAACTCCGGGTCTCTGAGACAGCTGCTCCAGAGCGGGTGCAGGGCCCAGTCCAGTGCACTTGTTTATTGTCGCGCCTCTGGTGCGAGCCAAGCTGCAGCAGACATGGTAGGCCCGGGGCGAAGCGGGCGCTCGGTGGCCGATAGATGGCAGCCGAGGGCGAAGGCGTCCCTGGACTAGGGCGGCGCAACCGGAGCCCCCTTGGATGTCACATTCGTAGGAGACAGAGGAGTCTTGGACCATGTGCGTAATACGAGCGTGGGACTGTGCAATTCTTGGATTGGGAAAGGGAGGAGTGGAAATAACCCCGGCAGTGCCAGGTTTGCTGGTGGTCAGGAACAGATGATTCCAGCCCAGTGCTGATCGCCTGCCTTCCTCCTGCCATTTAGAATGCGGCTGTCTCATGTACATACTGTTAAGGATCCTGGAAAAGGGAGTGGTTCCTCCTAGCTGCAAACAAGGGCGCTACTTTTCTCTTTTTAATAGAATTACGTTTTATAGGTGTGTCTAGGCAACACAAGGGAATGTGAAAGACTGTCAGAGGGAATGTTTTTTAATACATTTGGTGTGTACTAAAAAGCTGGAAAACCCCTAAGTAAATGCAGTATCGATAGAAAGCGAGTTTCTTGAAGAGTCACCTGCTAAACTCCACTAGAGTCATCTCTACAGTAAGTATTCTTGGCTCTTTACATGAAACCAGACACTTCCATTCCCAAAAGGGGGTCTTTACATTCATAAGACATGTTTTCAATGTTTGTAATATTAGACCTGCTGTTCATCAAAGGTATAAGAGAAAAGTTGATCATCATAAGTGACTCAGTGCAGACTGAGTGCACATGTGCCTGTTCCTTTGATAACTATGTAGTTAGTTTCTCCGTGTAAATATATTTTACCCACTTTATTTTGGAAATAATTGATATTGTTTTATTCTTAGTAATATTTGGGATAATACGGTGTTATAATATTCTGGCTAATCATGTTTAATATTAATATAGAGTCCGATAGTATGTCTATGTTCTGAGACATGTATGTATCTCAGGCGATGAACATTGCAGTCTCTTGAGGTATTGCAATCTTTCTTGAACTTTCCCCTGCATATGTTGTGCAAATATATATATTTTTACTTTATGCCATAATTACTTTATTTGGAAACAATTTTGTTTGAGTGTGGGTTATATTCAAGGGAGACGAAGGAAATAAGTAATAGTAATTTCAGATAATAAAAACGAAGTCTTGTAATGGAATGTTTTATTAAATTTAGAAACATTTGACCTAGGAATGATAGCCACTAGCTATAGATACATTGCATAAACAAATATAACTTACACTTCATCCACAAAAGACTGATTTCTGTATTTTTTATTTAGTCATTAACTTTTAAAACTATATAAACATTTTAGAAAATTTATTTTTAAGTGTAAAATTACTTCTTTATTTTCAAAATGAAAATGTAATATTTAAATTTGAAATTATATAGGAATTACAGCCAGAAGCCTTTGGAATATAACTGTTGAGTCTTATCAGAAACATAATTTTCAATATTGATTAACTTTGTAGAAGTCCTGAAAGGTCCTAAATTGTCTTAATCGATTATTTATTTTTTCAAAATAGCTTAAATAAAGCTATTATATTTTATCACTGCTCTAAATCTTCATAATTGCATTCAATATCAAAGTTTAATTCATGATTTTGTATTATTTTTATTTTAAATACTTATTGTTCTAATTAAACTAAATGTTATTCAACTAAGAAGTATTAAGTATGTTTGGAATTAGTTTAAGTTACAGTTTTGTTGGAAACACTTATGCTAATAATCTAGTTTATCTCTTGTGGTTCAAATAAGTAAATGATGAAAACTTTCTACCATTAACTCAACAATGAGAGTGGCCCCAGAAGCCACCACTACCTTTTGCCGCTAGGTGTCTCTGTAAGATGCTCTGCAAGAGAATGAAATTGTAGAAAATACTGTGACATGAGTTCAGAACAGAACACAAGAGGGAAAACATCATAGATATAAGGAAAAGCCTCAGTTATTAATCTGTTTCTTTATTTGCACTGAATGTTGACTATTGCTTAGAAAATATATAAATGAATTGCATAAGAGTGCTCAAATATGAGCAAAAACTTTTACCTCACATGAACAAACATATCTATGTTTTAGTCTATGTTAAGCAACATATGGTCATATGTGTACACATGCTTTCAGATAGCACTCAGATACTGCACTTAATTACATAGATACATTTGGCCATTGTAAAATTAAATGATTGATTAAATATATCTCCCCAGAATTAAGTTTATTAATATTAAACATTATTTGATGGAGTTGGATGTGAAAGTCACATTTGTCCAAATGTTTGCAAATATATATTTTTATATTAGAATTATCTATTGAGAGAGTATCATCATAAATGCATATCATGTAAGAAATATATTTGGAAATATATTTGGCAAATATATTTGGCATTTATACTGCAAATGTAATTGTCATGATCAATTATGGCCATAATTTGATACCTGCAAATTTAAATTTAAAACATAAGTAGCATACTTGCCACTTAAAATTGACCATATATTTTTGTAAATTTATATTTATTAATTTCTAGAATTATTATTTTAGTGCTTTATGAACACAAGAGAAATTCTTATATTAAGTACATTTCTTAAGATAACACTTACCACATTTGTGTATCACCGTGTGTTATCTTTAGAATATTAAAATGCTTAGTCAAGAATTATGGTGCTTTAAGAAACAATCTAATGAGGACTATAAACAAGGAAATTCTTTATTAATCATTGCATGACTTCATAAGTATTGATCAACATCTATCTAAAGCCAGTAGAGCTTGCAATTTTGTTGTTGTTGTTGTTGTTAGCCTAACTGGTGAGTTAAGATTATGGAACTCTAATGCTAAATTTCTATTCCTCCATAGTAGTGGCTAAGAAGTCTGTTCAACTCAATTTAATAAATGACACATTTTTCAAGTCTAAGTTAAGGGGCATATGTCTTTAAAGTTTTTGAAATTGAAATTTTATATATATATCACATTCATATATATAATTATATATAATATATGATATATATAAATATATATATATCTTACGTATCTAAAAGGAGAAAATAAAAGTTTCTCCTTAGGAAAATAATGAGTCACCATTTATGATTGTGTATCTATGAAATTGCTAAATTAAATTAGTATACAGCATTTGTCTTTGACATTTTGTCTAATACATTTAAAATTAAAAACAAACATCATGCAGTTATAATTATCAAAGCAAAAATGGCCAGCAAATATAATTTTGCTGAAATTGTTTATTCACTTATAGACTTAGTTATTCACAATCTTAGAAATAGACTCTCAGAAGCATTACAAAATAATATACAACAAATAGCCAATTTTCTTCCTTGCCTCATGCAGTTCCTTGCACATACACTCTGATATTTTTTCATATAATTACATATGAAAATATCCTTTTTGGATAACCAATGGGAAATATCTACAAAAATATATCTTTGGAACACTACTTTTTCAGAAAGTAGCCTTCAGGTGTGTACCAAAGTAAGATATATAAAACACTATGTCAGAAGATATTATTTGTAACAGATGCTTGCATTTGAAAATGACTAAGAACAAGTTAAATGTCCGACTCACTGAAAAATCATACACATCCATCTATACCTTAGAATACTCTTCTACTTTAAACAACAGTTTGTATAGGAATACTGTTTTGCCATTTCTAGGAGTATATATAACATTACCTATAATACGTGAGAGGCAGACTTTTTTCTGAAAAGAAATTAATACACACAAATCCAATAACAGTGTTTACTTTTTGGAAGAAGATTGGCACCTTAAATAGAATGGGAATTAGTTTTTCATCATATGCTCTTTTCTTTACTATTTTTGTTTTTTACTGTTTTGGTTTCTACTACATTTTGTTCAATTTTTTACATACACATTCCCAATAAAAATTTATAAAAATGTGCACTTGAAAAATAAGGATTTTTGGAAGGGTGATTTAAGAGCTTAGGAAGAGTTCAAGATGATTTCCTTAAATTCATCTGTATCGCATAGTTCCCAAATGGTTTTATTGTTCATGACACATTATTATCACTGGAGACACTGAATATATTTCTAAATATGAGTGTCAATTAATTAGTTACAATAATTTTTCATCATTACTCATATGTGACATTCAATTCTAGCTACCAATATCAGCTAATAGAATGGTCATTAATAGAAGCTAGCTTTGTTATCTTCACTATTCAGAACCATGCTGTGTGTTGGGAACATCAGTTTTATTTGATACTCTGGTGAGTGAAGAGGAGGATGAAAATGGCTCTGTTGAGAAGATAAGTGATTGCACTTGAAGTTGTCAGCAGCTGTTCTTTACTATTTACTGAAGAAAAGTGAGTGTAGTTGTGACATTTTAAATGTACAAACTATCATCAGACCCTGTTAGAACAAAGGCTACTGCCATCTGGCTTATACTAGCATTGAAATGCACACATTCCACTGGAAATGAAGCATTTTCATAATGTAATCAGATTAGCTTTTCTATGTAACTCTCTTATTAGTGCTATGATTTGTCTCTTGGGACCCATTGGTCCTTGGTTCTCGCACATCTCTAGTCATTTTTAGAGAGTAAGTCTAAACAGGCATTATGTTATGCCTATATTTTCTGTGTCATTTCTGTTTTTTTTTTTTTACAGAGAAAAACAATTAATTATCCTAAAACACAGTTAAATTACAACAATTTAAGAAGAACCATTGCTAATGAAAAAATATCTAAATTGACTGTACTACATTCAACTTTGCCAACTGAAATCCTTCATTCAACAGAAGACTCTCATAATCTCTTCATCCCCTCAAAATGAATCAGCCTTTTCCCCAACTCCAATGCTTTGGTTTCCACTGCCCTTTTATCTGTCAGACTTTTCATTTTTCTTTTACCTACCGTTCTAGAGAATTCTATGTAAGTCCTTTCTCCACCTGAAAAAAATCTTTCTTATTCTAACAGTGAAGACTTGCTTATCTAAACATTCCCTTGCATTTTCAAACACTTGATCTGCACAATGTTCTATTTCTTGCTTAATGTGTATTTTTCTTCCAGACTACATTATCATTACTTATTTTGAAAACAGTATATGGTATCCCTTCAATAGCAAGAAAAATGAGCTCCAGAAATCTCTTTGTATACACAAAGTACTTGTTCATTTATGAATTTATTAATTCAACAAATATTTATTTAGCACCTAAAATGTGCTAGATCCTATCTCTTGTATTTGAGATGAAAATAGTTGATTCATATCAGAATGCTTACAGAGATGTTTGACTTTTTGTAAATTATCTACTTTCTCTATTAAAAGTCTCTCTCAAAATTAATGACTTGAATAATATTTATTGTGGCAGATGTTCAGCAAACCTCTACAAGAGGCTGTTCAATAGAATTTTCTAAGATAATAGAAATTAACTGTATCTGTGCAATCCAATGTGATAGCCATTGGCCAAATAAGGCTATTGAGCAATTGAAATATGAATGATACCTTTTGGTAGGTGGTAGCTTTAAAAAATGAAATGTGGATGATATGGCAGAGGAACTAAAATTTTATTGTTATTTAAATTTGATTGATTTAAATTTAAATAGCCACCTGTGGCTAGTGGCTACCATATTGGACAGTGCAGGTCTAGAATATAAATTTCTAGAGGATTGAAACTGTGTTTCTTGTGCAATTTCTGGGATACCTTGGAAATTCAATCAATATGAACAGCTGCACTCATAAGTAATGATGGTGATTATGACACCCTCAATAAATAAGGGCAATTATGATTCACATTTGGCAAGAGGCCTGATTTGCATTCTGGTTAGGGTCTCTATTCAATTCTTTCAAATTGCATTCAATTGAAGGCCTCTACTATTCTTTTAAAGATTTCAAGGCACTTTACAAGCATTTCAAAATTCTTTATTACACCCTTATTATACCTCTGTGAAGAAAGAAAGGTAGATTATTTTAAATCAATAGAATTTTATTAGAAGATAAGTGCCTTTTTATGCATGGCAAAGTAGTCTCTGAAGTATTTTTCTCTAGATCACACAGTGGGATGTTAGTAGAACTGGAAAAGAAAATACCAAATCGGTATTTTGCTTCAGGAATTATCTAGGATAGGTTTTGTGTGTCAAAAAGACTCTAAAAAAACTGCACTTGAATGTGTGTATTCCATCTATTTTAATACCAAAACATGATTTTAAAGTTTAGTGTTGTTTTGTACAATTGGAGTGGACAGAGTTTGAACAGCAAATTATAATTAACTAATTTACAGAATGCTAATATGGTCTCTAATTTCCATGAAAAGCTCACTAAACCTCAGTTTTAATAAAATGACATTTATAAATCTGATACAAAGACATAATGACCTGATAATGAGTCCCATTCAGAAGTTATAATTTTTTAAGGTTAGATTGTGTTTTTCATCAATCTATCTAAAATATTCATCATATTAGTGGCCTTTATTTCCAGCAATATGCTTCTTCCATAGACAAAAACCAATATAATGTTAAATGAATCACACATTGCTTAAAGGCTTAAGTCCAAAATAATTAGGAAACCACCAGGCCTAGTCATCAGTAAAGTGTTTCTCCAAGACCTTGAATTCATTCTTGGCTCTGGCTTTGTATCATTTGCGCCTCTGCATAAATGAAAACATTTCCTCTTGGTAGATGGCAAAGTTAATGTGCTATGTCTTCAGTGGACTATATAACTATCACACTGGTTAATCAAATAATAAATATTAAAATGTAAACTGCTTAGAAAAATATAATATAGTTATTAATCTGGTACAGGCATGTTGGCTCACTCCTCTAGTCCCAGCACTTTGGGAGGTCTAGGTGGGAGGATTTCTTGAGGCCAGGAGTTCAAGACCAGCTTGGGCAGCATAGCAAGACCCCATCTGTACAAAAATAAAAATAAAGAAAAGTAGTTGAGTGTGGTGGTGTGCATCTGTAGTTTTAGCTCTTCAGGAGGCTGAAGTAGGAGGGTGCCTTGAGTCCAAGAGTTTTAGGTTGCAGTGAGCTATGATCTGGCCTGGGAGAGAGAATGAGATCCTGTCTTTCAAAAAGAGTTTTTATTTTTTTATTTATTTATTTTTTAATAATTATTGTACGTCCACCTCCTGGGTTCAAGCGATTATCCTGCTTCAGTCTCCCGAATGGCTGAGACTATGAGTGCATACCACCATGCCCGGCTATTTTTTTTTTTAAATGTATTTTTAGTAGAGACGGGGTTTCACTGTGTTTGCCAGGATGGTCTCGATCTCCTGACCTTGTAATCCGCCCGCCTCGGGCTCCCAAAATGTTGGGATTACAGACATGAGCCACCACACTCAGCCCATTTTATTCTACTAGTGATCTTTATTTAAACAGATATTGGTAACTGGATGGTAAATTCATGAAAGGTTACCTCTGAAAAACACACCTGTGCCAGCTCAGTTTTTGTTTAATATTACATGATGCATTTTTGTTTGTCGATTAAAAATATTCCATCAATCTAACGAAGATTTTTATAGTGACACAAAATTTATAGTTATTCTCATGTAGCATGCTATGATGTATGCTGCAATTTTAATTGATTATTATAATTCTCAATGAACAAATAACCAATTTTGATTTAAATCACCAGTATGAGATGCATGATTCATTCTAAAATCAATCTAGGTCTTCAACTGCTTTATTAGATGAGTAGTGACTGCTATGCAAACAGACTTTAACCATTTAAACTACCACTTATTCATGATATCTGAGTATTTTCATATTTAAAAATATTTCACTATAGCATAGATATAGTAGCATTTAATAGTAATGTATTATGTAGAGAAAGGCAGGCCTAAATTCATTTGTCCTTCATAATAGGAATCCATTTGACTGAACTTTTTTGATATGTAATGTGATGATTTTTTATCTTTTCTGAGATGAAGTCTTGCTCTGTCACCCAGGCTGTAGTGCAGTGGCATGATGTTGGCTCATTGCAACCTACACCTCCCGGGTTCAAGCAATTCTCCTGTCTCAGCCTCCCGAGTAGCTGGGATTATAGGCATGTGACACCACGCCAGGGTAATTTTTATATTTTTAGTATAGACGGGGATTCACCATGTTGGCCATGCTGGTCTCGAACTCCTGACCCCGTGATCCTCCCGCCTCGGCCTCCCAAAGTGCTGGGATTACAGGTGTGAGTCACTGCGCCCGGCATAATGTGACTTTCTTCAGCTACGGTTATCACAAGCATTCACAGGCAATGCACACTTTATTTATAATTCAAAGTCAAAGGTAAATAAAATGTACACATACATACATATAATCATTTACTATTACCAGATATTTTATGTAGATTGTCTCATTTTTTCATTTCATTATTATAATGATTTCATGAGATGCTATTATTACTTACAGATGAAATGCTGGGTTTCGAGGTAGTTGTTGATATTCCATATTTCATACAGACAGTAGATAGCAGACTATGCTATGAAATACACAAACTCTCAGTGTCTATTTGCCTTACCTATGTTAGTTCAAATTAATACCTTTGAACTTTGTTATCAGTTAAAACAAACAAAAAGATACATTGATTTTCAGTAATTAGTCTCCATAAGGATACTTTCTAAGTGATTCATCATTTCTATCATGTCAGATATATTTTGAGAAATGAAACAGTGAAAATACATTTCAAAATATTAACATATACTATTGCTCTTTTAATTATTATAATAATAAAATTGATATTAAACTGATCACGAATATATTTATAAATAGTCTGTTTCTATATGGATCTAACTTAGGAACATCAAGGATATTATTAACTACCAGAAATTGTTAGAGTAATTCAAATAGATTACTCTATCAAGTTAATAAAGTTAACTTACAAGTTAATAAAACAACACTTGCTTGTATACATACAGTATGCTTTTTCCTTAAGTGGAAAATGCAAAAACAGTTTATTTGAAGTGGAATCCCTTTCATGCTTAAGTTTAGGCACATAAACTCATAGTCCTTTCTGACATAAATATGTTATGTAAATAATTTTAAATTGAGAATTTTGTGACATATTTTCTATTTTTTTCAAAAGTATACATGCAGTAAGATAATCCCATAACTAAGTTTCTCAATAATTAAAAAAAAACTTATGGTAATATTAATCATAAATGACTAATAGACCCTATAAATAGCTAAATTTTACTCTTTATTTTTAAACATCTGACAATCTTCTTGAGCATCGATGTCATGTAGTCCAATTTTGTTAGGAATATTAGGCATGAGTCTCCATAAAACTCAAAAAAAGACTGTTGGTGCATATCATTATTTCCTCAATAGAAGTAGAATCATATATGAAAAGATTTGACATAGTCATGAATCTCCAAATACTGAAATTTTGTAAATATTAGGTTCATCACTGAGTATCACCTCATCTATTTATATCAATGTTGAAATAAATACATGTGTAGTAAAAGAAAGCACAAGTATATCTCCACCTTAGCAATTCATGATATTTCTGACCACCTTCTCCTAATATGCACTCAGAGAGCTGCAGGGGCACTTGAGAATGCATCTTGGAGCTCTTCCAGAAACTGTGAGTCAAAGAGCAATGTCTGCATTCACAAAGAAGCATTCACAGCTGTCAGAAGTTAAATGTCCATGAGACTCCTAGTACAGCTGCAGTCCTTCCAGTACACTAACAATGACTGTGGAAACTAGAATTTCATAACTATTTTTTTCCATGGGAAAAATATCACACAAGAGTGATTAATCTTGGCCTGACAGATAATAAATAATTTTGCATTCACAGCACATGAAGCATCATTGTCCTTAAAACATTACTTTGTCTGCAGTGTTTTTGCAGCTAATTTCCACTGCCAGAGAAAGTACTCTTGCTGCAATAAACTGTCAATGAACTTCTTGTAGGCAAACACCTGCAGACACCTGCTGGCAGCTGGTACATAATATTTAGGATTTCAGGAACTGCAGCATAAGCCAAACCCACAAAGCAGTACTGGGTGGGAGTGAGTGTGTGAGGGCACGCATGACTAGAGGAATGCACGCATGAACAGGTATTTTTGGTTTCTATTTATACTTGATAAAGTGAATAGGCCGAATTTTCTTCACAATTGTGTAATATAGCTGAGCAGACTAATACAAAAAGCAAGCAACATTTGCAAATAAAGTTTTCAATTTGAGATAATGTATTCCAATTTATTATTAGGTATTTTCAAGACCAATGATTCCTATGTTGAAAATATTTAACCATATGCTCTATATGTCCATAGAGATAACAAGTCATCCACACTTTGCATTCCTTTTTGGAAAAAAAAAAACTTAATGTTCTTTTAAAAATAGTTCTGAAGAATTCTAAATGAGATTTGAAATCTCTGTTTCTGTAATAGTTTAGGTGAGGTCCAAATGGGGGTAAGTACATTAGCTCATGTTAGATATCTATTCATCATTATGGCTGAATAAAGGAGCCCCTTTGAAAATGTATTAGTTTTTAATTGTCATATCAATTAGCACATCAGTAGTCCCTGAATATAAAAATCTGATTCCCAACACTTAGTGAATTATTGAAGATTAACTTAAAGGATTTTTAAATCACTTCCCAAAGTAAAAATCATTACAAACTTTTTCAAATGTCAATTTTTTACTATGTTTTGGCCTTGTTGGTATGACAATTGATGAAGAAAAATGGAAACTCAGTTGCTTTGAATTTTAGAAGTGGCAGGGCCCGTAGAGATCATGGAAAACTACACTCTAAAGGAAACAGACAGTGTAAATTCTTTAACTAAATTGCCACTCCTATAAATAGTTTCTGGCAAATTGGATAGATCTCCCAATTTTCTGCCTCCTTGGTCAGTGTACCTCACACTGAAGGAAAATGTGTAGCTAAGTTAACTTGATAACTTATTCTGAGAAGCACAATAATAAAAATAAAACACGACAGGCCCCAGTGTGTGATGTTCCCCTTCCTGTCCTAGGGTGGTGGGGAGCGGGAAGGGATAGCATTAGGAGATATACCTAATGTAAATGATGAGTTGATGGGTGCAGCACAGCAACATGGCACATGTATACATATGTAACAAACCTGCACGCTGTGCACATGTACCCTAGAACTTAAAGTATAATTTAAAAAATAAAAATAAAAAATAAATAAAAGTAAAACACTACCTCAGGTCCCATGCTGTGTTTTGGGAGCATTCCATGTCATTTGCATAAGACCTTCTGATACAGAATGGATTGGATTACTCTGAAATTGTCTTACACAAAGCGAGCAATAGGTAAGCTGTTAAGTTTTAGTCCTGACATGTGTGTTCACTGAGGGAAAAAAAAAATCAAGCAGATATATTGATCAACTTTGTGGAGATACAGTTTCTCAGATATTAAAATGTCTTACATGTTTGTTTACACACACACTAATTCATGTATGTTAGAATATGCTTAGGCTATCCTTACTTTGATTAGTGGACTCATCTGTACATATCCAATGTCAACTAATGCATGCAAGGCTACCTCATTTTGGATTATTTTGGTGAACTTGTTAATATTTTAACAGAAGACAATTAAAATGCAGACTCTTCTAAATGGCATTCTAGAAAGGTGCTTAAAAAATAAGGAGGTTGAATAAATGTCTAAAGTATATAGTGTTTTGTCCTTCAAATCATTGTTTAGGAAAAGTGGTTGAAGCTAAAAAAGTATTTTATTGCATTTTTAATTCAATAATTCTTTATGAAAATACAATATTTTCAAACATAGTAGTATGAGTCCTTTTGATTATCTCCTTGCTTTTTACTATATGGACTTTTGCACAGATAGTGCAGTGATTAAAAACAGAGGTGTGTGCAAATGTTCCCTAGGGTCTCAATCATATTTCTGCCTCTTAGTAGATTTAAAATGTTATTTATTGAAATAAATTTCTTTGTTTCCTCATCTAAAATATGTTTAAAATATTAAAACCTACTTTTGTGAGAGGATTAGTTGAGATAGTTCATGCAAAATATGTAACACACTTTCTAGTACATTGTAGGTGCTAAACAAATGTTAGCTACTATTATTGTTTCGCCTCTATATTATTAGTTGTTGGAGGTGTCAATATAGTTTGAGTCTATTTGGTAAAGAAGCAGTTGGAAAAACAACATATGACCTTATCAGACTTTTTCTTTTTACAGAATAAGCATTATTCAAGAAAAGTTGCATTCATTTTCAGCCGCCCCTGCTTACTTATGGATTCATAGCATCAAGAGTCCACCATAAAATTAAGCCGTTGCTGGCTTGCAGATTTCTAGAGCTCCTTTTGGCTACTGGAATACTGGAATAAAAAAAAAAAAAAAAAAGGGAGTGCTTCCCAGACAGCACTTCCTAATGATGAATTCTATGAAACCCATGCATTCACATTGTTCTAAAAAATCTGGAGGACAGAATAGAGGAGAAACTACACTGTTGTATCTTGGGTTTACAAAGTCATGAATCCTTTACAAAGTTTATTGAAATTGTATGGGAAACTAAGTGAAGTTTGAGTGTGACACATTTTGATATACTAAAAAGAAATTATAAGCAATTCTTACAACTGTCTTCGTGATGAAGATATAATTTGGCTATATTTAAATTGTCTGCAACACAACAATCAATATTTAGATATGAAAATGAAGGTTACTTTTTTGTATTGTACTTTAAGTTCTGGGATACATGTACAGAATGTGCAGGTTTGTTACATAGGTATGTACGTGCCATGGTGATTTGCTGCACCCATCAACCCATCATCTACATTAGGTGTTTCTCCTAATGCTATCCCTCCCCTAGCCCCCTACCCCACACAGGCCCCAGTGTGTGATGTTCCCCTCCCTGTGTCCATGTGTTCTCATTGTTCAGCTGTCATTTATGAGGGAGAACATTTGGTGTTTGGTTTCTTGTTCTTGTGTTAGTTTGCTGAGAATGATGGTTTCCAACTTCATCCATGTCCCTGCAAAGGACATGAACTCATCCTTTTTCATGGCTGCATAATATTCCATGCTGTGTATGTGCCACATTTTCTTTTTCCAGTCTATCACTGATGGGCATTTGGGTTGGTTCCAAGTCTTTGCTATTGTGAATAATACTGCAATAAGTATATGTCTGCATGTGTCTTTATAGTAGAATGATTTATAATCCTTTGGATATATGCCCCGTAATGGTATCACTAGGTCAAACGGTTCTCAAAAGAAGATATTTATGCAGTCAACAAACATATCAAAAAAAAGCTCACCATCACTGGTCTTCAGAGAAATGCAAATCAAAAGCACAATGAGATACCATCTCACATCAATTAGAGAGAAGTTTACTTTAATGGAAAAATTAAGAGAGTCAATTGAAGTTACTAAGGATAGTAAGCTCTAATGTAAGTTAATTAATTTATCCTGTGTATAGAACAGTATATATGCATATTCATTAATTGAAATTATTACTCAACTGCATTATTTATTGTTCTTGTCAGTATATCAGAGAAATGTTATGGTTTTGTCTGCTGTTTTAAATCTATCTATCATGTATCTATCATCTATCTATCTAATCTTTATGTACATTTATTTTTGCTTGTGTCATTTGAATGATTTCTGTAGTTCCTGAATTTGTTTTTAAAGCACACAGACTTACTAAGTTTGAATTATGTTATTTAATTTATTTTATAAGTACCTGTACTGAAAAAATACTATTGTTAAAGTGCAATTTTGAAGCAACGAATATGACTTTGAAAGTTAAATATAAGAAAAGAATACTTCTTTTGAAGAAAATATTTTGGCCAGGGGTATTATGTTTGATTTCAAAAAGATTAATTTTGGTGCATTTGGCTTACATATACTACTTTTCACATTTCACAAAGCTGTATGATAACTTCATTTTCATAGCCAGCTGTGCAGATGGATGACATAGATTTTATACACACACACACACATATGAATATAAACAGAGAGTGAATTCAGATAAGAAATATATATATTTATATTTCACATATAGTATATATATGTATATACCATACAAATATGTATTTTATATTCCACCTGTGGTATATATATGTATATGTATATATCATACATATATGTATATGCCATACATATACGTGTGTGTGTATATATATATACCATAGGTGGAATATAAAATTATAAAATATCAGAGCATAATAAAATGCACTTACCATGAATGTCATCCTGAATACTGATTTTTTTTTTTTTGCTGTTAAATTCAAAGGACACTTGCCTCATGTATGAAAATAAACTCTTCATATGCTCTCACTAATCTGTAATTTCCTTGATAGTAACAAATATGTTTTACTAATTTTATGTCTTCTAGCAGCCCAATTATTTTTTGAATTAAGTTCACATGACGATTATGATTTTATATATCTGTTTGTCATTTTAAATAACAATTAGTGTGTCCAAACATTAATTGACACTTTTTGCTATAAGAATAACCAGTGATTCCAATTTTACTGCATTTTTGGAATTGAGATATTGATATGATATTTATTTGCTTTATTATGTATATGAAGGTTATGTGTTGGGATAATATTCAGATAGCATGTTTAGACACAATCCCTAAGTTTATTTTATCTATTCCTTGCTATTTTCTAAAACCCAATTGAAAGGATTTGTGTGTTTGTTTTCATTTTTGCTTTTACAAATATTATTATCTATTTTTCCAGCCATATTCTTACAGAATACAGAATAGGACAGTCCTCAAAGCTTGGTCACATTGATGAGGAAGAGTCTGGGGGCCACAGTAGTTGTAGCTGTTGCAGCCCAAGACTTCTTTGAATCATCAAGAGGGTTCCTGCCAGGAGAAACGCTTTAAAAATATATAGCCATTATGTTTCCTGATTGGTTGATGAGGCAGGTTGTAGCTGAGAATTTAAGCCACTCTGTGCCAGCTTAAAAAGACTGCAGAAAACTGGCAGCTGTTAGAGGAATTACTGGAAGGGGCCATTCTTTGTCTGCTGTGAGCAATAGGTGACTCTAAAGTGCTCAGCTCTTGGCCTTCCAGAGTTTCTGAATTTTTAGGAAGTTTTAGGGTAGTCTGTTGAATGTTTTCATAAAATAGAATACTTTGAAATGCATTTGTTTGTTTTAGAAATACTATGATTGTGATTGTGTTATACAAAATAAAAGTTGGAGGTCTGCCAACACTTGCAGACTATATAAAGACACTTTAAGGGAAAGCATAATCAGTAAGCAAGTCAGTTATTATTGTTAATCAAAAGTATTGCCATCAAATTAGCAAAGGATAATACATTGGGTACATTTTCTTTGCACGGCAAAGGAAACAATCACTGGAGTGAAGAGATAATCTATCGAATGAGAGAAAATATTTGCACACCATCTGATAAGAGGTCAATATCTAAAACATACAAGGAATCCAAACAACAAAATAGCAAGAAAAAACCCAATTTTAAAAAATGGACGAAAGATCTGAATAGACATTTTTCAAAAGAAGACATAAAGATGACTAGCAGTTTTATGAAACAGAAGCTTAGCATTGCTAAACACCAGGAAAAGTCTAATCAAAACAACAATAAGATATTACCTCACACCTGTTGAAATGGCTATTACCAAAAAGTCAAAAGATAACAAGTATTGATAAAACTATGGAAAAAAGGGAACCCTTCATTTGTGGAAATATAAATTAGTAAGACCATTATGAAAAAAGTGTGGAGGTTTGTCAAAAAATTAAAAATAGATCTCCTATATGATCCAGCAATCCCACTGCTGAGTTTATAGCCAAAGGAAATGAAATCAGTATTTCAAAAAGATATTTGCATTCCCATGTTTATTGCAGCATTATTCACAGTGATTAAGATATGGAAGCAATCTTAGTGTCCATCAACAGGTGAATGGATACATAAAATGTGGCATATACAATTAAATATTATTTAACTGTAGAAGAAAGAAATCCTGCCATTTGCAACACTGTGGGTAAATCTGGAAGACACTATGTCAAGTGAAATAAGCCAGGCACAGAGAGACAAATAATGCATGGCATTATTCATATGTGGAATCTGAAAAAGCTGATCTTATAAAAGAGTAGAATGGTGGTTACCAGACAGTGGGGCAGTTCGGAGAAGCGTTGCATTAAAGAATACATTGTTGGTCAAATAATGCATATTTACAGTTAGAGAGGAAGAATAAATAAGTTTGAAAGCTCTGCTGTTCAGCATGGTAATGATATTTAATGACAATATATATTTTTTTGAAAGATGCTAAGAGAGGGGATGTTAAATGTTCTCATCACAAAAAAACTCTGAGGTAATGCATTTGTTGACAGTCTAGATTTAAGAATTTCACAATATGTATATACTTCAAAATATAATGTTACACGTGATAAATACACACAATTTTATATGTCAGTTAAACAAATAAATTTGAATAAAGCACATACACTTGGGTATATCCACGGGTCAAATTCAAGATATGCTAAAAAATGAGTTGCTTAAAGAATGATAAATATTAATCGTTCTGACTTAATATTCCTAAAGTTCTACATGTACTTTACCTAACTTGGAAGAGTATGTATCGTGGAGATTTTGTTTCATCTGATTTTAACATAAAGCTCTCAGGTTTATTTTCAAAACCCCATAGTTTTATTAAAAAACTGTATTCTCAGTCTTTATTTATGTCTTTTAATTTCTAGTATATACTTTACCAAGTAACACTGCTTATCTGTGTTTATATTTTTGAAAATTAAATTCTATAAATCATTTACATATTTAACAATCATTTGCTAATCTCTTAACATGTGTAAGGTTCATTGTCAATTTTCGGAAAGAAATCAAATCAACAAAGATAAGATTATACCTTTAGAGAGCTCATGTTCTATATAGAAAAAGAAATCTATAAAATGTGGTAAATTATGCATTCATAGTGCAACTAATATGGAAAAATACACTAATTTCACAAAGACTGTGAATTAAAAGTAAATCTCCATTAAACCTCTAATTACTAAAAATATTTTCCAATGATTTTTGAAGTAATGGAAATAGAACATGAATATGTGCATATACCTGTTTAAGTATATTGATGTGTGTGTCTGTCTGTGTGGTGTTGGAGAGGAATAAGAAGCGATGATTAATGTACATCTTTTATTATTCTGGCTGTGATAGAAAAAAATTAAATCAGAAAATTCTCGGGAGATTTAAAAATTTATAAGCATAGTGAGCACATCTTTAAATATATGATATAAAACAAAAATGCTGAAATAGAGAAACATTCATTTTATTAATTTGCAGGAGACTTGAATGTGAACAATTATATAAATGCTTAAATAGTTTGTTTTTAAATACATCGATTTTTAAAAGCAATTTATTTTTCTTATGAAATGACTAACATTTACTTAGTGACTGGTAATATTTTGACTGCACAATTTACTGAAAAGACAAAGAGGATACTTCCTTAAATTTGCAAGCCATAGCGTAATATAATCTAGCAGCTATGTCCCCAGAAATACTTCAGTTTGAGAGAAAACTTTGAAAAAAAATTTTGCTCTATAAAGAGGTTGTGATATTTCAGAAGGGAAGTGAAAATAAGACTTTCTTCATATTTTTAATGGCTGTAACAATAGGCAAAAATGATCATTCTAATTTCAATACAAATATAGTTCAGATTTAGCCCTATTAATATGAGTTGAAAGATTATAGTATTTATATATGCTTTTTGGTAAGTTATGAGTTCAACTAATACATAACATTAAAATGGATAAGCAAGTGGTCTGGACTGAATTGTGCCACTTCCCCAGTTGACATGTTAGAGGCTTAACCTCCACTGAGATGGGAGTTGTAACATTGGTCTTGCTTGTCTTTTAAAAATTAATATAAATGGGTTAAGAGTATATTTTCTAACAAGGATATCATTGTCTTACCATGAATCCAAGCAACAATACTTCTATAAAAATTAGATAATTACAGGGCAAAATGTTTCTGAAATGCTATATTTAATTCCCTTTTATAATTTTGAAGGCTTTTAAAAATTTCAGCTTTTATTTTAGATTCAAGAGGTACATTGCAGGTTTGTTACATGGTTATAATGTGTGAGCTGAGATTAGGAGTACAATTGATGTTGTCAAGCAGATAGTGAGCATAGTCCTAATAGGTAATTTTTCAACCCTTGTGCCCTCCCTCTCCTCTCTTGTAGTCCCCAGTGTCTATTATTCTCATCTTTGTGTCCATGTATACCCAGTGTTTAGTCCCAGTTATAAGTGAGGACATGTGGTATTTGGTTTTCTGTGTCTGCTTTACTTTGCTTAGGATAACAATCTTCAGCTGTATCCATGTTGCTGCAAAAGACATGATTAATTTGAGGATTTTGTATCTAGCATATGACTTTTTATATATTAAACCATTATTCAAAATTTGAACATATATTACTGCCAGAGAATATGTATAATCACTAAAATGAGTAGTTGCTAATTTTGCTTACTACTACAATATTTTGAGTCACATTAATTTTAATTTATTGCATCCAAGAGATCATATCAAGGTGAAATGGGCAAAGAAACTATTATTGAATTAAGCTAAGAAAAAATATTTAAATTTTTTGCATAGAAATGAAACTTTAATATTAATTATTTGCACATAGAAAGTTTTCACTTTCACCTGAAAACATTTCTGGAAACTGTGTCAAAATTAAGTAATACAAAGGAAACTAAGTTTGCATTTCTGTATTAGCAAATATCTAGGCACCCTAAGGATCCCAGGAGTTCTTAATTGAATGAATGTAAGTTTAAAGAAATGTTGCATTTTCTTGTTTTACTTAAGTACAAACCTGTGGCTTCAACTTATGTCTTGAAGCATTGGTAGTAAAAGTTCTCCAGTTATAGTCTAAAGGGATTAATAGCTTCTTTGGCTATTTTAAGAGGAGGAGTTAAGAGTAAACAGACCAACAAAGGAAAAAAATAAGGCACATAAAAAGGTGTGTTTGGTATGTGAACAATGAAATCTGAATCACTAAAAATTCTGACTTATTTTTATAAATCTTTTATTTGTACCAAAATACCTTGTCATAAGCGGTTTCAGTTTTAGCATATGTTAATCAGATTCACCATTAATTAAACTGGGTTGAAATTACCATAGATCATCGTTATCAAGAAATATTTACTTTTAGTCAGGTAAACATATTTTTTCATTTTTATTAAAAATTTTGAACATGTACCCTTAACTCATGGCCTGGAATAACTTTCAAAATTTTGTAACTCATTCTTTCATTTATTACCCTGTGAATTCAACTACCAGATTATATTAAGCTAAATATACCACATCCCAGAGGAAATGGAATCATTATATCAAGAGGACAACCACACTCATATGTTTACGGCAGCACTGTTTACACTAGCAAAGTCATGGAACCAACAGGGTCCACCAACAACGTATTAGATATAGAAAATGTGGTACATGTACAACATGAATACTATGCAGCCATAATAAAACAACAAAATCATGTCATTTGCAGCCATATGGGTGGAGCAGGAGGCCATTATCCTAACTGAACTAACACAGAAGCAGAAACCAAGTATTGTATGTTCTCACTTATAAGTGGGAGTTAAACAAAGGGTACACACGGACATGGAGATGGAGAAAATCTACTCTGGTGACTCCAAAAAGGGGAGGTTGGGAGACGAGGGAGGGTTGAAACATTAGTTGTTGGCTATGGTGCCCAATGTTTGGGTGATGTGTACACTAGAAGCTTAACCCCACCATTAAGCATGTAATACTCATACAACAAACAGGCACATGTACCCCCAGAATCTAAAATTATAACAAAACCCTACATCATATTATTTCACCCACAAGTATTTTAGTGAGGATCTCTAAGATAAAAAATTATTTTTAAAAGCAAGAACAAAATCATTTCAAACTTAAAAATTAGTATTAATTCTTTAATGTTATCAAGTAACTTAAGTTCAAATATTTCTGATTGTTTCACAAGTTTGTATTGTTGTTTTTATTCTAGTCTATATTTTCCCTATTGTAACATGTTCTCTCTATCCCTCTCTCTCTCTCTATATATATATATACACACACACACACACCCACACACATATGTCTATATACATCTCTATGTAGACAGATATCTATATATAGATAGATGTATATGTGTGTGTGTATATACGTATGTATGCATATATTTGTTACATATCCTTTCTCTTTTCCTTGAAAAATATCTGAGTAAGAATTTGTATAATTCTTCTGATATGGATTATACTGTATTTTATTTTTTATTTATTTATTTATTTTTTATTTTTTATTATACTTTAAGTTCTAGGGTACATGTGCATAACGTGCAGGTTTGTTACATATGTATACCTGTGCCATGTTGGTGTGCTGCACCCATCAACTCGTCAGCACCCATCAATTCATCATTTATATCAGGTATAACTCCCCAATGCAATCCCTCCCCCCTCCCCCCCTCCCCATGATAGGCCCCAGTGTGTGATGTTCCCCTTCCCGAGTCCAAGTGAGCTCATCGTTCAGTTTCCACCTATGAGTGAGAACATGCGGTGTTTGGTTTTCTCTTCTTGTGATAGTTTGCTAAAATCAAAACCACAATGAGATACCATCTCACACCAGTTAGAATGGCAATCATTAAAAAATCAGGAAACAACAGGTGTTGGAGAGGATGTGGAGAAATAGGAACACTTTTACACTGTTGGTGGGATTGTAAACTAGTTCAACCATTATGGAAAACAGTATGGCGATTCCTCAAGGATCTAGAACTAGATGTACCATATGACCCAGCCATCCCACTACTGGGTATATACCCAAAGGATTATAAATTATGCTACTACAAAGACACATGCACACGTATGTTTATTGCGGCACTATTCACAATAGCAAAGACTTGGAATCAACCCAAATGTCCATCAGTGACAGACTGGATTAAGAAAATGTGGCACATATACACCATGGAATACTATGCAGCCATAAAAAGGATATGGATTATACTGATAGCCCATTGTAGTGCTATTTAAGTTGCTCCTGCTTTGCCTGTATTTCTGTAGATTGCTAGTAAAATTGAGAGGCTAATGGAGGTATTTTGAAACCAGCATAATGAAGGAAAGGAATGGGAAGTATTGTAGATTCAAATAATTATTAGATGTAAATGAGATGCATAGTTCAATCACATTTCATAGATGATGAAACTGACATCCACAGACACATCAAAAGTCATAAAACCTGTTGATGCCATAGCTTTCAAAAGAATCTAAGTATCCTGAACTAAATGCAGAGGAATAGAAATTTCAGTACACTGAAAATGCTCTTTACCTAATAAAGAGCAGGAGAATATGTTAACAGAGAGTAATGATTAGGGTTTTAAAATTTGTTTCTTCCCTAATATATACTGACCATGTAATATTAGGCAAATTCTCAATTCTCCTAATCTACAGAAGACATCAGAATGGTTATGACATTTTTTTCCAGAAACGTGGAGATGCAAATATTTAGTCAAATAACACTTAATTGCCTATTAAAGAATGCAGTGAGGTTATCTGGATTGCCAGATGCCCACGCAGAATTTAATACCTGTAAAAGTGTACATACCATTAACAGTTTCCCAAAACCAATACACGCCAGTTGATCTCAGATGGTGGGCTTCTGAGAGTCTGGAGAGTCAATTGTTTGTTGGGTTTTGAGATGTACCCTGGGGAAAGCTTCCAGCTAAGGTTCCTGGCGCAGGTTTTGTTTCTGTTATTTCTCTCTTATTAAATGTGTTTGTAATAGGAAAACTTTTGTACTAAGTATCGTGGTATTACATGGCTGAAAGCTATGACTTAAAGCTCATAGGATTTTTTCATTCCAGATTTCCTACTGGATAAACTTTCTTGGATGGGTAGTTATCCAGAAAGGCAGTCCTCACAGGGACATATCCGTGCATGAAACTCCCCCATTGAGCTTCAGTTTCTTTGTTTATCACTGAGGGAGAAATGCAAACTGAAAACATTGTGTGACATCTCGGTGTTAAAATACATCTGCTTCGTTACCAAGTGAAGAAACCCAGTCAATAATTATTGAATTCAAAATAAACCCATCATGAACCGTCACTGTAAAGGTGAACCCTGGACTTTGAAAGGTCAAAAAGTCCATTGTAGGACCACAAATTTAATAATTTGTTTTTGTGTTTGGTATTGTTTACTATTTTGGTTCCAGAAAACCTCTGGTAAAAATAGAAAAACTTGCCTAGAGCACCTTGACACCTGTTCTACCACACTAATATTATAAGGCATATCAGATTTGTTAAATATTATAAATATGACCTCCAGGGGTGCAGAAATACAAAAATCATTTAAACATAAGCTGTCCTTACAGTATGAGTTCTTCCGGTTCACATGAGAGATGTTCAGATAGTTCGATGGCACTAGGCATGGATAAGATGGATGGGATAGTGTTGCCAAAAGGTTGGCGAAAGTTTATGAAGAAAAAGTAATGAGGTGATTTTTATCAAATTCATCTACTTTATATAACACTTTTTGTCTAAATCCAGGCTTTATCTTTCTACCATCCTCCAGTTAATCAGAGCTGATTTCATTGACAGCTTGCTTTGGTTAATTATGCAGTGTTTTAACTGAATGCCCCAAGGTATTGATGTAATCAACGACCACTTCAAGGCTTGGAATACTAGAAATCTTGGCAGAACTCTGGAGACAGTTTATCAGTATCGAAGGTATTCATTTTTTTAAAAAAACTACAAAAAGCCTATAGATACATGGATAATGACATGACAGTATTTTAACAGTATGATTAGCTGAACATTTCTTCAAAGCTAAAAGACATTTTCTAATACACAAGCTAGGTACTTTGAACAACTATTAGCATATGCTTTATACGAGATAAATCTCAAGTGCCTACTTTATACAATAATCCTTAGAATTTTAACATGGAGTGTGATATTTTATTCTTAACAGCTATTTGGGTCATTGAATTGGGAAATAAGATTCTTACAGTATAGTAGATAGATTCTTAGCCTGGGCATCCAGAAACTTGTATTTTCAAGTTGACTACCTGTGATCTGTGTGACCTTGGTAAGACAGCTTGATCACTGCCAGAAGTTTTTTGTATCCCCTATTTTGGAAAGTAGTTTACTCTGGGTTTGCCTTTCCAGACTCATCTCTCCGCATGCCACCTGCCATCTGTCAAACTCAAGACCATGGTATTGCAGTTACATTGTATGACTTGTAGCTGTCTGATCTGGTGATACTCTCTTAGGTCATTGCACCTGTTTATCAATGGAAAGTTTGGAGGCAAGATCCTGCAACACTCCTCTTCTCCTACTCACATTTTCCCGATTGATTGTACATGAATGTATCTTTTTAATGCAGTATAGATGTCACTTCCTCCCTGGAACTTTTCCTGACTCTCCTCTTGTTTTCATTCTGAAGTGCTTTCATGTGCTCCCATATCATTAGGGTGAACATAAATATTTTGTTTCCAGTTGTAGCACCAGTTTACATCTGTTTTCTTAGCTAAATTATATAGAGTGACCACTTTTACTCACAAATATTCCCACTTGTATAATAAATTATACAGTTGCAGCACACAGCTTCCTGTGTTTGTTCCTGTCCTTCCACTGTTAACTTATATTCCTACTGCCAATTTATATGGCTGTTTTCTCCAGAAGAATGTAAGATTCTTAGCAACAAGTGAACTGTACCTAACTGTCATTAGAACTTTTAGTAAGTGTTTAGCTGCTGGGCCTAATCATTTAGGCATGGGAGATGTCACTCTCGTTGTTGGAAACTGACAGTTTTTAAATTCCACACTCATGCAGGAAACCAAGATTATAAGTGTTGATTATATTCCATCAACAAAAAATAATGAATGCACGTGAATATATATTTAATTATTTATGTGTCATATGCATACTGCAATCTATTAATATAAACATTAGAAAATATATAAATTCAAAGATATACAATAAAATAAATATACATGTTGGATCTAATTTTTTCCTATACCTCATAGAATCTTATTGAGTCCCTCCTACAATGTGATGTGACCTTTGGACATATGACCAAAGGAGATGTATTAAAAACTCCTTTTGTTATAGAAAAACTTATTCTGAATAAATTATTTGGCAAAATGTTTATAAGCTTTTGTCTACCCTAACCATAATATTAAGGAAGGGAAAACTAGGAAAAATAGACATAGGAATAGATAGATATATGAGAGCCCTTGGTACCACAAATAAATTGAATGGTCTGTAAATAATGAATAAATATAGTGTTGTCAGTATAATTGAACTTTCACCCACATATTTCAAGGACTTCTTAGTTCAGCTCTTGAAATTTTTTTCTAAGCCCCTGGAAATCATATTCAATGGAAATAAAGGCATTAATATGACATAAAATTATAACCATTCATGTCTAAATAAGAGTAACACTTCCTTCGATTTATATGGTGAATTAATGAAACCTTTGACATCTCTCATTTTTTCTTTACAAAGACCTTGTGAGATAAATAGCAGAGGTATCACTATTTGTTTTCATTTTTGGCAAAAATGATCTTAATTTGTGGCATTACCAAAGTATCTTTTCATTCTAAATCTAGTATACCATTTTATTAGCCATTTACCTAAACATATGAATTATTAACCCAGCAATTAATATGAATGTCATCAAAAATTATTTAAAATAAAAACTCTTAGTTACCACTAGCTACAAGCTATTACCTTAATTTTCTTACATCAATGACATTTTAAATTAGCTTCTGTTTGAGAACTCATTAGCTATGACTATACTTATATTACCATAGTGCCAAAGAAAATAAGTAATTTTCTTAATTCATTGAGATTTTCAGGAAATTCAGTAGCAGAAATTTTTGAAAACTTTTTCCTTTCGTTTGACCATTGATGTGGTTTGGCTGTGTCCCCACTCAAATCTCACCTTGAATTGTAGCTCCCATAATTCTCACGTGTTGTGGGAGGGACTTAGTGGGAGGTAATTAAATCATGGAGGCAGGACTTTCCTGTGTTGTTCTGCTGATAGTGAATAAATTACACAAGATCTGATGGTTTTATAAAGTGGAGTTCCCCTTCACACACTGTCTTCCCTGATGCCATGTAAGATGTGACTGTGGTCATTCACTTTTGGCCATGATTGTGAGGTCTCCCCAGCCATGTGGAACTGTGAGTCAATTAAAACTCTTTCCTTTATAAATTATTGAGTCTCAGGTATGTCTTTATTAGCAACATGAGAACAGACTAATATAACCATCTTCTCCATTTTCATAGACTTAACTAATCATTGTATGTCCTACACACTGAGTTGCACCATAAGACATGTTACCAAGGCATGCTAAGGATACATTGTGTGTTTAAAGGAAGCAGGAAATGGAGTGTGCTATGGTTTCAGTATGTCCCCCCAAATTCATGTGTTGGAAACTTAATTCCCAATACAATAGTATTGAGAAGTGAAGCCTAATGGGAGTTGTTTAGGTCATAAGGGGTCCACTCTCATGGATGAATTAATGCAGATTATAAAAGTACTTGAGGCTTCCAGTTCAATCTCTTGCAATTTTTGCAATCTTCCTCTCATGCAATTATCTCTCTCACTCATGTTATGCTTTCTGCCATTTTATGACAGAAAGAAGACCCGTACCAGATGGCAGTGTCATGTTCTTGGACTTCCCAGTCTCTAGAACTGTGAGCCAGATAAATGTGTGTTCATTGAACATTACTCAGTCTCATATTTCTGATACAGCAGAACAAAATGAACTAATACAGCATGAATCATACTTTTTCTTTTTTCTTTTGCAAGGTTCTGTAAAGTTTATTTTCATCTTTTTCTCATGAGTAAAATAAAAAGTTTATTTGTTTCTTATGTATCCAATAAAATAGTAGACTCAGCTATACTTTACTGAAAATTTGCATCAAAGTTAGGACAGATACTTGTGTTCTGGGAAATTTTGTCTCCAACTTGGTTGAATTATGGATGAGTATTAGAAAGTGAGTGTGGTCATCCCCAAATTTAAAGCTTGAGATGTTTTATCTAAAACAAATATTAAATGTATTTAGAGGAGGGAAGAAATGGAATGTGATCTTGTTTGAATGTGTCCCCCAAAATTCATGTCTCAAGAGATAAAAATAAAGCCTACTTTAATATAAACTAATTTAGCAAATTATATTGTCTTACAATTCATTAGATTCATTCATTCTAGAGTCTCAGAATAAATGTATTAAAAGTAAAATGTGCTCTAGCAAAACACATATTAATTTTAACATGCTTAAAATTGAATTATATAATAACCAAAATCCTCACTGAAAGTTAGATTTTAAATAATGAATTTGTTAATGTTGGCTATCCATTCAAATTTCTAGTTCTCATCATTCATCTGTTAGACAAATGTTAAATTCTCACAGAAGTTTTTCCTAAACTACCAGTATATGTTCTCTCCAAATCAGGCTCCAACATTTTCTTTTATAGAACTCATTTCTAATTTAAATTATTCAATTTTCCCTTTATTGACATCATTACTGCCTTAAACTATTCTATTTTTATCATTTTCAAATTTTATATTGTATCCCCTTACTAGAATATAAGCCAGAATGGAGGGAGAAACCCTGACTGTATTTTTCATGACCATAAATTATCCAAGAGGCACCAAACATTACCCGTATGTTTGAGTTAAATAGATATATGAATGAGTAGATGAATGATTAACAATCATCGCAAATGAGATAGAAGTAATGGAAAAAGATGGAATTTGAATCAGATAACCTAGGGTTGAATTTGTGGCAAATTATTCAATCTCTCTGCAATTCAGCAGTCTTGTCTTTAAAATTGGGACAATAAAAACACCTATACCACATGTCCAATGAGACCATAAAATGGTTAATAGTTCCATGATAATAACAATGAGTATTTGTGTGTTTTCAAGCTTAAATACTTTAAAAAAGACACAGTATAGAGTAATTATTAAGAGCAGCATGTCCTGTGAGACTGCCTAGATTCAAATGCTCACGCTACTGTTCAGAACATCTGCATATCTTGAGCAATGTATTCAATTCACCTCACCTCTCATTTTACCTGTAAAATGTGGACACAATATTTACGGTCTTGTAGTTTTTAAGATGATAGAGTTTATTAGTTATATATTAATTACTTTTAATTATATATGTTAAGTATCATTTATTATTAATCTATTATCCAGGACTCACCTAGTATTTATTAGTGGTAGTATTAATGCTTGGCCATGAGTGTTCTATCAGTTCTTCTTCAATTGTTTCTGCTTGATAGTTCCTAAAATTTCACAAATGCTCAACTTAACTGACTGATGATGTAAGGGCTTTTTCACTAAAGTTACATCAAGCTGTGAAAGGCCAAGCATTACAATCTTTAACTTCTAATCATATTATATCAAATAAAATATTATCTACAATAAATAATCTTTGAGGAAAACTATGCAGTCTATTTTTCCCATATATTCAAAAATCTACTCAGGATTAAGCTATGCAGTCAGAAAGCTACATAATTAGGAAGTATTCAATTTGTTCCTCAGAGCATTGTTTCAGTATGATGTCATTGCACACCATAAGTAACAATGTAATTGTTTTAAATTCACCTGTATGTAGACTGTAATACTATCTGTTAAAATGTTATCTCAATTTCATTATTCAGGATTTGTTTTATGAGAATTCCTGAGTGGATTCCACATATTAGAAATATTTGTGTTTGTCCTAAGGATTTGCCTGTATTTCACAAACAGTACATATTACTTAACATAGCGATTTCCTTTTTTTTTTTTTTTGAGACAGAGTCTCGCTCTGTCGCCCAGACTGGAGTGCAGTGGCCGGATCTCAGCTCATTGCAAGTTCCGCCTCCCGGGTGTACGCCATTCTCCCGCCTCAGCCTCCCGAGTAGCTGGGACTACAGGCGCCCGCCACCTCGCCCGGCTAGTTTTTTGTATTTTTTAATAGAGACAGGGTTTCACCGTGTTCGCCAGGATGGTCTCCATCTCCTGACCTCATGATCCGCCCGTCTCGGCCTCCCAAAGTGCTGGGATTACAGGCTTGAGCCACCGCGCCTGGCCACAACCTTAGAACTTTTAAGGCAATTGCAAATCTTAATTGGCTTATATAATTTAAAAAACTTACTATAAATAAATTTAAATTTTGAACATAATTGCTTCACTGCTATCCATTATACCATTTAATAGAAAATATTTTTGAAATTGTCAGAAATTGAAATATTTGATTATTGTTTTGATCATTAGCTATAAGCTTTTTCAGGTTTTTAAACTTCTATCAATAAAAATTACTCTAGTAATTATTAGATGGCAGGGCTAGTTTTCTTTTAACACCATGCAATACCAAATTCTATCAAATAACTTGTTTTGGTATTAGAGGATGTTTCCTGTATGTTCTCTATAGCAGGAAATATGACTTCAGATCATTTTAGCTCATGTTAAAGAAAATAAGAAAGAGGCTGCAGGCTGGAGATGGTCCCTGTTCCTCGGCCTCTTACAAAAACAAACTGAAATTTGATGTGGATGTATTTCTTGTAACTTACCTGAAAAAAGATAGAGTCTCACTTTATCATAGTCAACTGGCCAATTGCTTACATAACTGGAGACCTCCCATCAAATCATAACCACCACATCCAGGTAAAGCAAATACCTAGCAGTAGCCATCAAGTAGTTTATTTGCTTTACTTCCACATTCAGCAAATAAATGCTCCCTATTCTCACTGCTGGTGGGGAGCTCTCTGAACCCCTTTCAGTTTTGAGTGATGCCTGACTCAGGAGTTGTTCCTTGCTTATATAAACTCTGTTAAACTTATTTACTCTAAAGTTATTCTTTTAATAGTAGTAATAATAATAATGGAGTTGAGAAATCTGGAATATGTCCATGATTTTCTCTACTAGAAATTAGTAACTCATGTCTAAACACCATTCATAATTATGCTCATTTGATAGAGTGTTAAAAAGCTGTATTTGTATGGATCACAATAGGAATGGCTATCCGGTGTTTATGTGGTTTATCACCTTACTTCTTGTTCACAGTAGAGAGGCTAAGAAAAAGGGCACTGGATCTGCAAATGACCTTATTTATTCTCTAAGTATTTCTTCACAAAGTCTGACACACTGTTCTGCAATGAAATAACTTAACGTGAAGCTTAGCAGTTTCTTTTACAAAATATTAGCCTGAGAAACGCAAAGCTAATGTTTATCACAAAAGAAGCTAGCATACACCATTTGGATGAAATGTCTGTAATTTGAAAGGGGAAGCTTTGTCTTTAAAATGAAGGAGGGTGAGATAAATTATATTTGTATTCAAAACAAACACTTCATGTCTATTTTTAACCTATGATCAAAGATAGAAACTCACAATTCAGAATAATTATTGAACGGCTTTAAGAATATTACATGCTTTTGCTAACTTAATCCTCATAATGTTGTGATCTTTTTAGAGTTTTATAACCGTCATTATAATATGGCCAAATTGAGAACAGGACACCAAGTAACTTATCCAAAATTACCTCATTTCTTAACCTTGTTACGACAGTAAGATTTGAAATTAACTTGACAGTAACTCTGGCTGCAGAATCTATGCTCATAAACACTAAGCAGCATATCTCCTTGTGCAGAGAGCAATAATCTTGCACTGTCTACACTATCTAATGCTCTAAGCAATAGCCATAAGTGGCCATGAGCACTTGAAATGTGGCCATTCAGATTTCAGGTGTGCTGTAAGTATAAAATACACATCAGATTTTGAATATTTAATACAATAGATAATGCAAAAATGTAAAATATTTCATCAGTGATTTTGACAATGATTACATGTGGAAATAATACTTGGGATATACTGATGTTATTAATGTTAAATGTTATAACATGTTAATGTGAATAAGATGTTATTAATATTAAACTGAATGTTACTTGTTTCTTTTTCTCTCATGATGCATTGTTTTTAACATGATAGGTGAGAAGTCGGATTACAGGATCCAAACAAATACTTAATAAATGAATAAATTAATGGTTGATGCATTGTAGCTACTCTTCTGGATAAAATACCAACACTTTTGCTCAACATAGATGCACTAATATTTTGGCTTTTGTGAGAGTCTGTGTCTGCAGAACAGGAATATTACTTTTTAATTTTAAATATATTTTTAAAAACAATTTATTGAAGTTTGACATACAAAACTGTACATATTTAATCTATACAAATTAATGAATTTGGAGATAAGTAAACCATTTCCACAATTTATGCCACAAACATATCCATCACCTCTTTTAAGATGATACTATTAATAAAATAATGTAATAGCATGTTATTGAATATCTGCTGGGTTCTAACCAATGCTTGCTTGTTCTAACCCTTTCATATGTATTACTTCATTCAACATACATAATTGTATAAAATAGGTATTATTGATAACCTTACTTAAAAAATGAGAGAAGTGGAGCCAACACAGGTTAAATAAAATTCTGAGGGTCAAATAATTAGTAATTGAGAGTGGAATTCAAACCTAGGTAAGGCTCTGGTAGCTGAGGATGAAGACATTAATAAAGTAATAAACTTGGGGGTAAGGATATTCATTTACTAATGTTCTAATCTCATTTTTCAATTCCTCGGGTCATCTTGGTCAAGGCAAGTAACTATTTTGTGTAACAGTTTGCTCACCAAGGAAATGATGGGATCTAAATATCTTGTAATATATATATTTTTAAGAACATCAAAGTCTGAAAAAACAATATGAATCCAACTTTTCTTTCGAGGATTTTATCCCAGCATCCCTTATACAAATCGTGCACCACAGCCAAAGTGAATTAGTCATTGATTCTTGTACACCCAACATGTGTTCTTACACCTCACATATAGTGTCCTCTCTGCCTACATGTATTCTCTTTCATCTCTTACTATGGAGACTGCTTAATTTTCAATGCTCCTATCAGCCTTTGTGTCCTCCTTTATTCTTTTTTGATTATTAGCTGCACGTAACTTCCTTGCCTTTGGAACAATCATTAGGTTTTAAGTATATTTTGGAATTTATCTCCCTTCACATAACATTATGGTTATGGTATACTTGACTAATTATTATGCATTTATAAGCTACTTCATATCAAATATCATGCTTTTCTCCTTTGTGTATTTTCTGCATTTTACATTAGTCATAAATGCTCCAATATGATTCTTGAGTTTAATAGCAACTTCACCTGACTACTAAGAAATCCAGTGGTAATTTCTGTCTCTAGAAAAAGAGAGAGAGAGATAAATTTTCCTTGCAAAAAGAGGTGGCAGTTGAGACTTTTGAAATTCACTGCAACAATTTTGAGAAAAAAAAATGTAATTACAGAATTTATATCTTCTTTTTCTTTCTAATTGGAAAAAATATTGAGTGCACACATATATTCTCACATTAATACACATCAAATTATTCTTAAGTTAATATCAAGACATTTCCAGTAACTAATTCTAATGCAATAGAAAGTAATTATATATTTGACAAGTTCATAGGTTCTCTGCTTGTCAAATTATACAACCAAATATTCATTTTATTGGTTTAGTTTTCTGTATTAAGATATATCATAAAATTTTCCAGACAAAAATTAAATCTATATATTAGATCAAAATGTTGAGCATTAAAATTATGAAGTGACTCAAAATCTAAAATTATTTAGGTGAAGAAAGGAGTCATTTGTAAAGTTTAACAGACATGCAACTTCACTTTCTATTGACATATTTTCTATGTCAATTTTTTTGGAGAGAGTAGGAAGTTCATTCAGGTGTTGATTTTAAGGCATTATTTTACAATACCACAAAAATAAATTTAAAAAAACCCTAGCAAACAGTTAACTGAGAACACCCACCATGGGTCAGCACTAAAGTCAAAACCAGTTGGCCTGTGAAGAAGAAAGACTGAGTTTCTGGATTCATGAGCAGGGGTGACATGTTAATTCACCATTATTAAAACATCAACTTCTAATTATTTGTTAAATATATTTTAACAATTTCAATGTTCAGATTAACCCAATTTCCTTAAGAACAATTTTATAGTTATTATTCTTGTTAACTTTGGCATTTTACAAATAATTTCAACATTAATAATCATAAAATCTCTTTCAATGACAAGTATAAACATCATAAAACATAAATGTTCACTCTTTGAAATATTTATTTGGCCAAAGGTATTGAATACATAACTTGTCAGAAATGGGCCTGTATAGTTACTTCGATTAATAGATCTACATATAAAGGATAAAGATGCTTTATCAATATGTTGCTATTAGTTTTCCGAAGAATTTAGAATGTATATACACATATATCTATATTATATATAGTTTAATATATAAAATAAGATGTTTAAATATAAATATTATTATTTGCTTTATTAGCATTATAAATAGATAATACATATATATGTATCTGTGTGTGTATGTGTATGTATGAGTTATAGACTATTTCCTAATTTCTTAGAATGTGTTGAAGTGGAAAACAATTTGTATTTTATGCAAACCTATTATGCCATTCTGTAGACTTTTCTTATAATATTATGTAACAGGAATTGGAACTTAGAACAACCATAAAGAAAATAAATCTTTATATAACTGGCATTCACAATATTAAAGCATGAAAACCAGGAGAATTTGAGAAAACACATTGTCCTTTCTTAACTTCATTCCCACTTTATCTACCTTCCAATATAGAAACAGATGTCTGAGTGGCAATTCATTTGAAACTTTTGCATTTCAAAATACAGTCTTTGTTGAATAAATAAAAGATATTGTCCGATTTAAACTGACAGAAGAAGAATCCAGAATGATATTTCATTCAAGAAAATTTATTGCACATAAAAATAAAATAGTTCCAATAATTCTATCTCAATTATGGACATAAACTTCTTATAATATAAAGATATTCTTCACCATTATACTTACCTTATGTTTAGTCTCATGAAGTATTTACAAATATTTGATATGATTACTGGTGTAGAATTGACAGAAATAAATATCTATAGATTTATATGTTTTCTACATTAATAAATTTAAAATAGATATACTGTTTTAAGGTATCTACATGTGCATGAAATAAAGGTTAAATTGTACTAGAATTCAATTATATTAATATTTTTGCTGAATATTATAAATATATATTTCATCTAATATGCATACAGATATGTCAATATTTTAAACAAGTTAGTTGGATTTGAAAGGATGTATGCCATTTAAAAAATTATGTATGTAGACCGGGCGCAGTGGCTCACTCTTGTAATCCCAGCACTTTGGGAGGCCGAGGTGAGCGGATCACGAGGTTAGGAGATGGAGGCCATCCTGGCTAACACGGTGAAACCCCGTCTCTACTAAAAATACAAA
>NC_045455.1:28263480-28341550 GCF_002776525.5 Piliocolobus tephrosceles
AAAAAAAAAAAAAAAAAAAAAAAAAAAAAAAAAAAAGAAAGAAAGAAAGAAAAAAAATTATGTATGTATAAGAAATAGATTAATGTGTGCTCAGGTTAAAAGGCATCTTTATTAGTGTTCTTTACATGCCAGTTACACATTTAACTTAAATTCAGACTCCATGAAAATCACATGGTGAAAAATGTGTGGAGCACCTGACGCTTCTTTCTTTCTAAAATCTCTCACGTTTTCTTAGTGTTTCTGTACATCATTAATTCCTTCTAGCTAAGAATCCACACTTCATTGTGTTATTCCTAAATTTTCTTTTCTGTGAATATATTAAATGTTTTATTTAATTCCCTCTAGAACTCCATAATTATGAAAGCTTCCCTGAACTATAAAATGGAGTTGTACAGAAAAGATAACATCATTTTCTTCTTCTTTCAACCATTCCAGATGTGTCTGTACATGCTAATCAAAGTGCTCCTCTTCTTTTAGACAGCCCTAGTTTTCCTTAGCCACTTAATTTGTCACCGCCACCTATTCAAAACCCTCCCCATACACTATATCTTCATTGAGTTCTTGATAAGAACCTACAAATTTGACATGCATAATAGAGAAGTTCAGCCTTTGAAACTCGGACATTTTTATTCTTATTTCAACATTCATGACCTCTAACAATTAATCTTTAGTGTTTAAGTTAATTTTCCCTGATGTATGAAATGGATTTAGAACCTCATGAAAATTAAATAAATTAACATATTTACACATCTAAGAAAGAAGAGTCATCCTTAGGTATACACAGTGGGCTGGTTCTAGGACCTTTCATGGATAACCACAACCTTGGATGCTCAAGTCTCTGATACAAAATGGTGTAGTATTTACATATGAGTTATGCACATTCTTCTGTATATTTTAAATCATTTCTGTATTCCTTATAATTTAATACTATGTAAATGATTTGTAAATAGTCATTGTACTGCATTGTTTAGGGAATAATAACAAGAAAAAAACCTGCACCTGTTCAGTACAGACACAGTGTTTTTTTAAAAACACCTTGATTCATGGTTGATTGAATCCATGTGTACTGGGTATTGACCATACTGTCACACAGGAGTCACTTAGTAAGTGGTAGTTTTCTATAAATTTTTTAAAAATATCATTCTGTTTTTTCTTATTTCATGATGTATAATTACTCACTAACCTCCAAGTAACCTCCAGAGACCATATTAGATGCTACCTTTAGAATATAAGGCAGCATACTTGACCTCAAGGATTTATTTTATTTTACTACATAATCTTGTCTAAAACGCTGAAATCTGACTCCTCTCTGTCACCATCTATTGAAAGTTATTTCTCAGAACTTACTATGGAATCTCCTTTATTCCACATATTCAATTACTGTCTGTTGAACAGCAGCATAGTATATGCCATCATCATTTTCCTTGACTTTGCAGCATTCAACATTGATCAACATCTCCCCATTTTGAAATTCTCCTCTTGGAAGCTTACTTTATATCAATATTCTTTTCTTTCTGCTCCTCTGATTTGTATCCTTCTGCTTTGCTGTAATTCATTCTTCCACAACCTATTGTAGGTTTTTTAATCCTATCAACATTTAACCCTCTAGTTAATGTCTTAGTTCTCCCCTGACCTCACGCTGAGCTTCAGTCCTACATTTCTAGTTGCCAGCTATATATTTCAATGTCTTACCATTTCAAACTCAATGCATCTTTAAAATAATGCTACAAATGTAGACATAAAGGCTTTGATATAAACCCCTTGAACTATGAATGTCCTGTTATTACTAGCACTAGTCTCACAGTTCGTCACCCTTGTCTCGATCTGTGGTGCTTCAGAATTTATATACAGAAGGAATTAGAGAAAATGGTTCAATAACATAGAAGAAAGAATCATAGATTAATAATTTTTTCTTAAAGTTTTTCATGGAAATCACCTTATATATTATTTTTAAATGATAAAAGATAACATAAACTTTAAAAATGCTTTATTTTCTACTCTTCTAAAATTATAAAAATATAAATTAAAATTGTATTATTATTAGAGGTATGTTTAATATTGTTAATATTTAAGATGGTTTGTAAAACAGTAATGGATATTATTAGAAGGTTCAGATCTGCCATCCCTTACCTCAGCTTACCCTGGAGAACTGTGATAGATACATTTAACTCTTCCTACATTTTTTTTGTTGTTGTTCTTTCAAACTTTTATTTTAGGATCATGGGGCACATGGGCAGGTTTGTTACATGGATTAATTGCATGTTGTAGGAGTTTGGTGTACAGATTATTTAGTCCCCCATTTAATGATTATAGTACCTGATAAATGCTATAATAGTTTTTCCAATCTCACCCTCCTCCCACTCTCCACACTCAAGTAAACCCCAGCATCCATTGCTCCCTTTTTTTGTGTGTGTTCGTGTGTACTCAGTGTTTAGCTCCCGCTTATAAGTGAGAACATGCAGTATTTGATTTTCTGTTCCTGCATTAACTTGCTTAGGATAATGGCCTCCAGTTCCATGCATGTTGCAGCAAAGAACATAATTTTATTCTTTTTAAAAATAGCATAGTATACCATGGTGTGTATTTACCACATTTCCTTTATCTAGAGAACCTTGATGGGCATCTAGATTGATTCCATGTCTTTGCTATTGTGAATAGTGCTGCAATGAACATAATGTGCATGTGTCTTTAGGATAGAATTATTTATATTTCTTTGGGTATATACCCAGGAATTGGGTTGCTGGGTCAAATGGTAGCTCTACTTTTTAAGTTATTTGAGAAATCTCCAAACTGCTTTGCTCAGTGGCTGGGCTAATTTACATTCCCAACAGCAGTGGTATAAGGATTCCCTTTGCTCCACAGCCTTACCAGCGTCTGTTATTTTTTGACTTTGTAATAATAGTCATTCTGAATGGTGTGAGACGATATCTCATTGTGGTTTTGATGCGTTTCTCTGATGATTACTGATGATGAGCATTTTTTCATGTGCTTGTTGGCCATATCTATGTCTTATTTTGGGAAGTTTCTGTTCATGTTTTTCTTTATCTTTTAATAGGGCTGTTTATTTTTTGCTTGTTTATTTGTTTAAATTCCTTATAGATTCCGGATATTAGACCTTTGTCAGATGAATAGCTGGCAAATATTTTCTCCCGTTCTGAAGGTTGTCTGTTTACTCTGTTGACAGTTTCTTTTGCTGTGGAGAAGCTCTTTAGTTTAATTAGGTCCCACTTATCTTTGTCGCAATTGCTTTTGAAGTCTTCATCATGAAATTTTTATAGGGCCTATGTCCACAATGATATTTCGTAGATTATCTTCTTTTTTATAGTTTTAGGTTTTATATTTAAGTATTTAATCTACCTTGTGTTGATTTCTGTATATGGTTAAAGAAAGGGCTCCAGTTTTAATATTCTGCATATGACTAGCCTGTTATCCCAGCACAAATTCTTGAATAGGGGTTTCTTTCCCCATTGCTTGTTTTTGTCAATTTTTTTTTATTTCTGGATTCTCTAACCTGTTCCATTGACTTATGGTCTGTTTTACTACCAGTACTATGATGTTTTAGTTACTGTAGCTTTGTAGTATAAAGTTGGGTAGTGTGATGCCTCTTGATTTGTTGTTTTTGCTGAGTATTGTTATGGCCATTTGGATCCTTTTTTGGCTCTGTATGAATTTGAGAATTAGTTTTTCTAATTCTGTGAAAAATGCCATTGATAGTTTAATAAGGATAGCATTAAATCTCTAGATTGCTTTGTATAGTATGGTTATTTTAACAATATTAATTATTTCTATTTATGAGCATGTAATGTTTTTCCATTTGTTTGTGTCATCTCTGATTTCTTTCGGCAGTGTTTTGCAATTCTCATTTTGGAGATCTTTTGCCTCCCTGGTTAGCTGTATTCCTAGGTTTTATTTTTTGTGCATGTGGCTATTTGTTAATGGGATTTCACTCTTGATTTGTCTCAGATTGGACATTATTGGTGTATAGAAATGCTACTGATTTTTGTACATTGATTTTTGGTACTGAAATTTTGCCGAAGTTGTTTATCAGGTCTAAGAGCTCTTGTATAGAGATTGTGGGGTTTTCTAGGTGTAAAATAATATATGTGAAGAGAGATAGCTTAACCTCCTCTTTTCTTATTTGGATGCCTTTTACTTCTTTCTCTTGCCTAATTGCTCTGGCTAGAACTTCTAGTACTATGTTGAACAGGAGTGATGAGAGTGGTCATCCTTGTCTTGTTCTGGTTCTCAGGAGAATTTTTCTAGTTTTTGTCCATTTAGTATAATGTTGATGTGGGTTTGTCATCATTTACTCCTTATTTTTAGATATGTTTCTCAGATTCCCTAGTTTTCTGAGGCTTTTTAACATGAAGGGATGTTGAATTTAATTGAAAGCCTTTTCTGCATCTATTGAAATGATCACGTGGGTTTTTATTGTTTTTACGTGGAAATTAAATAAGCTGCTCCTGAATGACTTGGGTAAACAATGAAATTAAGGCAGAAAAATAATTCTTTGAAACTAAGTAAAACAAAGATACGACATATTGAAATCGCTGTAACACAGTTATATCCAGGTTAGAAAAAATTTTGTGGTGCTAAATATCCACATGAAAAAGTTAGAAAGACCTCCAGTTAACAATCCAACAACACACCTAGAGGAACCAGAAAAACAAGAGCAAACCCACCCCAAAGCTGCAGAAGAAAATTCATAACCTAATCAGAGCCGAACAGAATGAAATTGAGATGTTAAAAATTATACAACAGATCAATGACACCAAAAGCTGGTTGTTTGAAAGAATAAATAAGATTGATGGCCTGCTAGATAAGTTAATAAAGAAAAAAATAGCAAATCCAAATAAACACAGTCAGAAACAATAAAGGTGACATTACCCCCGCTCTAATTCATTTTAAGAGGCCAGCATCATTGTGATACCAAAACTTAGGGGAGATGCAACGAAAAATGAAAGCTTCAGGCCTTCTATTTTCAATTGTTCATGAGGCTCATTCAATTTATTTTATATAATATCTTAAACCTGTCCCTTCCTTTCTATTACCACTACCAAAAACAACAGTCTTATGTAAATGTCTGTAGCCTTGCATCCAGAGAACTACAGAAAACTTTTAGCTGATGCATTTGTGCACCGCCCCCGCCGCCCCCTAGCATTTTTTTCTCATTTAATCTATTCAATATATTACCTTCATATGAATCCTTCTAAAGTAAGATATTGATCAGGCAAATATTGATATCGAAAATCCTGTTATCTCTGGTTTGTGTGATGGATAAATTCCAAATATTTTTCAAAATTTGGAGCCCTAGATAATCTGGTAATCTTAGTCTCAGTTGCTTTCAAATGGTTATATATATGAAACCATTAAATCAGCTTACCAAACTCTGTAAATGTACTTTTCACTTCCCTGATTTCTCACATTTGCTCTTGTTGGTTTGTCTTTACTTATCTCTTAACTTCCCCCCTTAAATTGAGGGGAAATTTACATTTTATTTTTCCCAACCAGTCTAGCTGGAACTTTGCCTCACCAACGAGCAACAAGGGAGCCTTTGCCTTTCTGAATTTTGTATATTTGACATAACTTAAGAAACACTGTAAAACATAAGCATCATGCTTAATAATTTGAAGGTTCTCTGATTTATCACTTAGAATTAGAAGGCTAAGTATACAGCCATGTGTTTCTTCAAATTGGGTATGCATACGCATACACATAAATTGCTTATATAATTTACATACTTATATATGTGAACATATACATTGACAATTGTCCTGTCATCAGATCATTCAATTGATATTACAGAGATTTAAGATAATATTGATATTACTTCTAGAGGCTAAATGTTGTATAATGATTTTAGCATATCATAGATGATAATCTTCATAGTGTATCTAAATCCTAATCTTTCCTTTGTTTCTTCCTCTTAATCTCCACGAAGAAGATTATAGATTTGAAAGGTGAACTAAGTTAGAATAAAACCATATTAATCATTACCTTGGCAAAAATTGTGTGAAATTCAGTATAAAGGAAAGCATTAGTAATAGCCCTTCTTAAGCATAGAAAAAGGGATACTGTATATGTGATTGATTCTAACTAAAATTAGGCATTGAATAATAGTTTTTAAAAACTCATACTGATGACTTTTACAAGTTTAAAATTAGGTAAGGGAGTATGTTCTTTGTCAGGTAAACTATATCAATTACTATTTCCTTAATTGTTACCAAGTTAATACATTTTAGTTATTTTGCTTATTATTTTACATGTAATTTTACTCAGTGAGTTACCCACATTACATAATATCAAATATTTTATACAAATATTATTTTAAAAATTTATCATTTTAAATGATAAAATACATTAAATTAAATTGCAGCAGTACTTAGTCTCAATAAAATGTTACTAAAATTGATGTTATATAATTTTTAGTCTTTCTCAAATTTGTACAATTATATTAATTTTTAATATACTAAGGCTATGAGAAACTAAATTAAAATTTTTGAAATGCATAGAGTACTTCAATAGTGAGTTGCTTTTCAACAAATAATTTTAATTTTTATGATAATGAACTAATTTGATAAATTATCTTTTCTTTTCATGATCAAATAATCTTTTATTATTTAACCATTGCCATCTACATAATGAAATACCTGGATAGAGACATTTTTTATTAGAGGAAGAAAGGAAGAAGAGAAGGAAGAAACAAAGAAGCAGAGAAAGAAAGAAATCAAGAAAACAGCAAACAAATAAACAACAAAAATATTCTTTCCTCAGATCTATGTTAATGAAAACCAAGTAGCCAATTTGCATATCTATTTTACAACTGCAATAACTAATTTTCTCTACCAATTCTTCCAAATGAGTAAAACTGATCGAATTTCTCCTAAATTAGTAAAATATCTGGTTCTTCTAAAAGTATACATTTCTTATGAACTGATTGTCATATCTATTAAATTTATATTATTTTCTGACTTGTTTTGACAAACAGGTCTCTTCCTCAAATTTAAATACCATTTTCATAGTAGTGATTATATGATAAGGTTTAATAAATATTATTACTCATTGATTTCAACATTCAAATAATTTTTAAGATTTCCAATTTGGGATAACTTCAGCAGCTGATATGCTCTCAGGCTGTGTACAAATATATTTAATCAAAGAAATGAGTCCTTGAAACATTTATTTTTTAAAGATATCCATTATGAATTAACGTGAACCCTTCATTTTATTTTGTATTTTTCCTCAGACACTGCCAAAATACAATAAACATGTAGTAAAAACAGACTGATGCTTTCAATTGCTACACTGTTTATAATGAAGAGTTAATATTCATGTACCCTCTTCATTTTTTAAGTTGCTTTATTAGACTTTTTAATTTTTTTATTATTATCAGGCTCTAGGATGGGAGATTAATGTTAAGATTTGCCTTCAAAGAGCTCACCCTTTAATAGAGGGACAGAGTAATTCAAAATAAGTTAACTGTTCAAGGTACCGTGAAGAAGCATTGAAAAATTATATGTAGCCTTGATGGCGTGATAAAATTTGATTATTAAGTAGATTACAATTGCAGCAGTGTCCAAAATTGACCACATATCAGAAAATATGAGAAAACTAACTCAGAGTATGATAAAGGAATTCTCCCAAATAATGACAGGCACTTGAACTGAGTACGATCTAGAGATACTTTGTATTGAATTGATTAGGGAATTAGTAAGAAAATACAATTTAAAAAATTATTGACAGACTTGAATATGAAGGTAATAAAAGAAGAACTTCCAGATTTTTGGCTAAGACAATGGTCGTTCAACCTTATGATAAATGCAACAAAAGATACAAATTTCTTCATTTTGAGAGAAAATTATGAAATCGCTTTTGTGCATTTTAATTTATTTTGGCTGCAGTGTATAAAGTGCAGATATGCTGAAATAATTAAATGCAGCAATGTATGTATCAGGAAAGAAGTTTAGATTTATAAAAACAAAATTTAGAAATTCCAATTTAGTCACATTTAAACTTGTGGCTTCTTGAGCTATGGTACTTAACCTCATCATGCTTCAGTTTCTTCGTTTATATTCTAGTAACATTGTGGAGAAAATATATTAATTTTATTAATACAACTGCAGAGCTTAAAATAGTTCTCAAAATGTATGCATTCAATGAATATTAGCTAAAACAACAGAAAATGATGTCTCTATTTACAACTTTTTGGGTGAAATTTGACTCTTATAAAGTTGTTCTGGAACAAGACAATCTTGAAGGAATATGCATCAGCTTGTTAAGAGGAAACAGAAAAAAAATCATAAATTTAGGTGTTCTGCAAAAAGGCTAGGTCCTGGGCTCAGCTGATGGGAGAGAGTGATGCAGTAGTAGGGGTAAATATCTACAATTTGTTCAAAGTCATTCACCAAGTGAACTGAAGTCCAAATATAGCCAATGTGATTCAACATCTATTTCAACGTACTTAAAAAAATTGGCTATTCACTAAACCAACTCTCTAACCTCATGAACCAGAGTATATTTATGGAAACTAAATAGTTCTGAACTCTACTTTGTTTTATTCACTTATACTCCCATCTTATGCCAATTCCACACTGTCTTGATTACCGTACCTTTAGAGGTGCCTAGTTTCCATTTTCCTAAAATACAGAACAAAAAGCAAATTTCATCATATATAATCTATCCAATGTAAGTTCTGTCTAAAAATTATGTACATAGTAGAACCCAACTCATCATTGCCATAAATAGTATTTTTTATTTTGGCCTGCATAAGTGAACAGAAGCATGTGGTCACAAGAAATAATTCTGGAATTTTCCAATTTTACTGTTAAATTTATGTAAGATATCAATGTCACCAGGTGACAGGAAAAGGTGACTAATAGGTAAGAAGCAAAATATAAATTGTGTTTGCCTCTCAATCAGTATTTAATTCATGTATTTTTGGCTCTTAACATGTCATACAGGGCTTTAGGGAATTTGCAGAGAATAGGCAGGTAATGTCCCTGGTACATAGATGGTAATTTCCAGTAATAGAGGCAGATAACAATTACATGAATAAATGTAGTTAATTGCAATAGTAATAAAGGTTGTAAAAAATTAAAAGTGGGTCAAGTGCAGTGGTTCACGCTTGTAATCCCAGCACTTTGGGAAGGAGAGACGGGCAGATTGGTTGAGCCCAGGAGTTCTAAACCAGTCTGAGAAACATGGTGAGACCCTGTCTCTACAAAAAAAAAAAAAAAAAAAAAAAAAAAAAAATATATATATATATATATATACACACACACACACATACACAAAACTTAGCCAGACATCATGATGGTGAGCTCTTGCAGTCTCAGCTACTTGGGAGGCTGCGGTGGGAGGATCTCTTGAGCTTGGTAGGTGGAGGTTACAGTGAGCCAAGATTGTGCCACTGCATTCCAGCACAGGTGACAGAGTGAAACCCTGTCAAAAAAATTAATTAATTAAAAGTGGGCACTTACAAGGTAAGGACTGCAAGAGGAACAAATTTAAGTAAAACAATTACAGAACTCCAGCTAAAACAAAGCTTGTAAGTTTGAAGAAAATTGGATTGATTTGAAGAACATAAGTTTTATACACCTGCAGAATAGTAAGAGATGGTGAATGCTGAAGGAAATTAGGTTGGAAATGTGACCAGAGATCAAGAAGAACCTATTAGTCTCTGGTAAGTAATCTGAGCTTCTGTTTGTTTTTTAATTCATTGGGAAATCTTGGGAGGGTTACAAGAAAGTAAATTATGGATAATTAGAGTTCTCATTATTTAACAGACCACCCCAAACTTTTTGGCGCAAAACAGTATTTTCTTTGGCTCATCAATCTGCAGTTTGGTGAAATGAAGGCTTATCTTTCCTTCATCACATCATCGGCATCAGCTCAACTGGGAGCTGGAAGATCCACTTGAAAAAGAAATCTCTCTTCCATGGGTGCAAATTAATGCAGTTGACTAGAAACTCAGCTGGTTCTGAGGGGCAGAAGCCTCTGTTCCTTTCCATGTGGATTTCCTCAGAAAGGCTTCTCTGCTACACTCTCTGGGCTTGACAGCAAGGTAGCTGCACATAAGGTGAGCCTCCCAGGAGACAGAAAGTGGAAACTACCAGTTTCTTTTATACTTGTTCTAGGAACTGGCACATCATTTCTATTGGATACTATTCATATGTATACAGAGTCCAGATTTCAGCGAGACATGTAGACTGTATTTCTGAATGGAAGGAATCTTAAATAATTTTGGGATCATGCTCTCTTCTGACCACCAATTATTTACATTTCTCCCATATTCAATATATAGTCACATTGCCCAAGAAACCCCAGGATTTTTGTGCCATTCCAGCATCAGGAAGAAAATCAACACCTAACTAACAACTTGTCATCTAAATTATGTATATATATGGATGATGCCCTTTAGTTGCTGTTTCTTGGGTATGTCTCCTTGAGTACAGCTCTCCTTTGACACAAAGCTATAGGAAATAAAGAGGCAAGCTATCTTCTCTCAAAATTTATTGGTTGGTTAACATACCCAAAATTTATTGGTTGGACAGACATAGGCTAATTACAATAGTCATTGAAGGGGGTGAATAAATAGGAAGCCCAGTCACTTATCCATAGTAATCTTTAAATCCAGCTAAAAATATTGCTAAATATTTAAATATTTAAAGGCCACGTGCAGTGGCTTATGCCTATAATCCCAGCACTTTGAGAGGCCGAGGCAGGCGGATCACGAGGTCAGCAGTTTGAGACTAGCCTGGCCGATCTGGTGACACCCCGTCTCTACTAAAATACAAAAATTAACAGGGCATGGTGGCACATGCCCTGTGGACTCCCAGCTACTCGGGAGGCTAAGGCAGAAGAATCACTTGAACCTGGGAGGTGGAGGTTGCAGTGAGCCGAGATCATGCCACTGCAGTCCAGCTTGGATGACAGAGCAGACTCCATCGTTCTCTCTCTCAGTCTCTGTGTGTGTGTGTGTGTGTGTGTGTGTGTCAGTGTGTGTGTGTATGGCTCTCTCTTTCTCTCTATGTGTGTGTGTGTGTGTCTGTGTGTGTGTGTATATGGCTCTCTCTCTCTCTCTCTCTCCATATATATAGATATGACTAGTTTGTTGACCGGGTCACAGTGCTGCTTTCCAGGAGTTATTCTTAATGGCTTATAGTTTGCTTCTTTTGGATATTTGCTCTATCTTTTGAAACATATTTCATTGTCCTTACAATGTAGCTTCTGTTCGCTCATGAGTAGTTTTCTAACCACAAAAGTTTAGGAGTTTAAATGCCTGTTTTCATTTTGTACTGTCTTTGTTCCTTTCAGTCCAATTTGGCAAGGCTTTCACCAGAATCATTTATAGGCATTCTTCGAGTTTTATTGCTACTCACTCAATTAGGTAGAAGCCACAACCACAAATCTCATTGAGATAAGCTTTACTACAACTTGAGATCATTGTAAGGCTACTATGGGACAATAATAGCTAATTAAACCTGGGGTTTATCCTGTACTGGCAGTTGGGTATAGCTGGAGCTGGAACAGCAGACGAACTGGGGCTGCCCATATCACCCTTCTTATAGTCTTGAGGTCTCCTCATTGTGATCTCTCCATGTGGGCTAATTTGAGCTTTGTCATATCATGGTGGCTGGGTGCCAAGAGTGATTATCCCAATAGAACCATGTCCAGTTTGATGACCTAGCCTTAGAAGTCACATAGCATAAGACATAGACATAAGACCCCCAGGATTAAAGAGAAGGCAACAGACCCTCACCTCTTGTTAGGAGAATTGTCAAGGTCATGTTGTAAGTGAACCCATAATAGAACATCATATTGTGGTCATTTTTTAAGAAAATACAATCTTCCACAGTTAGAATTTAGACTAAACTAATATAACAAAGTAATCAAATATGCAATCATTTTACAAGTTTATATGTACTACATATTATATGTATATATAGTTACATAGTTGTTGTTTGTTCTCATTGCAACAGTCCAGAGATAGATAGTCCTCATCTGGTACCAAAGCTCCAAAGAATGGTAACTCCCAAAGACAGCTTCTTTCTCTGGTCCACTGTAGGAAATAATACTTCCCTGCCAGTGAGTAAAGGCCAAGGGAGTATATGTCACGTTTGTTTTAATTGCATTCTGAAATAGCAGACATTACCTCGCTCCCCTCTAATTGGATAATGCTAGTCATATGTAGTCATATGTTGTAATAACCTGCAAAAAATGATAGAACACTTAGTCTTTAGCCGGGAAACCATGTGTCTAACACAAACCTAGTGGTTCTATCATTAACAAAGGTAAAATGAATGTCATTGGAAAACTAGTGGTTTCTGCTATAAGTGGCATAATCTAATTATTGTTTCAAATTATATATGTAGTACTGTTTGGGGAATAAACTGGGCAAGATAGTAACTGTAGAGCCTGGACTTAGATTTTTGGATTGACTAACAAGGTGTATAATGGTATCATTACTGAAAAAGAGAAAAAGTTTTCTTATAGGGTGGAATTCAAATACATACTTTCCTTTCCTTATGTGTTAATATTCTGATGTTTTCTTGAAAACTAAGTCCAAATGGCAAGCTGAAAGTTAGCTGAATTCATCGAGAACTCATAGGAAAAGTCATGGGCAGAATTTTTAATTTGGGGTCAATAGTATGGAAATGCTGTCTATTGAAATATTGAAAACTATAAACTTGCTTCGGGAAACTCAAGATACCAGAAAATAACTGAAGAAGAAAGTGATGCAGAGAAGTGAGGAGCAGTAGTGTTGCTGTTTGTTTAAAGGCTAAAGGAAGTCATCTGGGAGGCAGAAATCCCAAAAAGATGACAGAGGAAAAGAAGACTGATACTGTTAAGCTTCTCTCTTGCTTTTCCTAGAGATTTAGTTGTGCTCATTAGGGTATGTAATTCAAGGATATAATTTGGTTAAGGTTTAGGAAGTTTTTTTAAATGTATTCTCTGTTTTGTGGTTTTGTGCTTCTATCTTTCTGCTTAGTATTCTGTTAAATATCTATTGCTCAGAGGCGATTACACATATTACCCAATAGAGGTTCTCCCTGTTTTTCTCTCCCACAGTATCTAGTTATTTATTTTATAATATTCAGCACAATTGAAAATGTTGTTCTACTTTGTATATTTTTGTGCAAAATAACCTATCTTATCTAGGATTCAACATCCTAGAGTATAGAATTTGCACTTTGCATAAAATTGGAACTTTTAAAAAATGTGATCAATGACCATTGGACATGTAATTTAGAGTTCCATCTACAAACACATTACTGACTGTATAATTAACAACAAAGAAGGGACCCTACCCTAAGAAGGTTGGGAACATATGACTCAGTTTTAGAATGAGTTGGGAAAGCATTGATTTTCCCTTTTGTCTTTGTAGAGTTTTTCCTCGGAGACAGCTCTTTTTGCTGTCTCTTCACCATTAGAGTCATAGTATTTGAAGAGCCATAATTAGAGGAAAGAACTGTAGAAAATGGGCCAAGAAACCCATTAGTGAAGCTTTTCGTGTTGTTCTAAAGCTTGCCAATGGTCTGGGCGAAAGGAGTTCTGAAAGCTTTATATAATAGACTTACCCAACTCATGAATCCGCTGGAGCTTGGACCAAAGCCATAGCTAGAATTGGAATGTGTGCACTACTTCTCTGGATCCTCTGGTTATCTCTCTTTTGATTTTATGGCTCTAGAAAATGGTGGTTGAGGATTCAGATATTCTATCTAGAAATCAAATATAATTTCTGTGGTGAAATAACATGCAAAAATAAAAGTTGCAACAAGCCTAAAACATGGATGCAGCTGGAAACCATCATTCTTAGCAAACTATCACAAGAAGAGAAAACCAAACACCGCATGTTCTCACTCATAGGTGGGAACTGAACAATGAGCTCACTTGGACTCCGGAAGGGGAACATCACACAATGGGGCCTATCATGGGGAGGGGGGAGGGATTGCATTGGGGAGTTATACCTGATATAAATGATGAATTGATGGGTGCTGACGAGTTGATGGGTGCAGCACACCAACATGGCACAAGTATACATATGTAACAAACCTGCACGTTATGCACATGTACCCTAGAACTTAAAGTATAATAATAAAAAAAAAGCAAAAAAAAAAAAAAAAAAAAAGCAAGGATTTATATTCACAATATCTAGATATCTTAATAGAGTCTAATATAAATTTTGTGATATGTGTGAGGTCACAAGACTAGTAAGTAAAAGAACAGGAATTAGATTCAAGATCTGTTGTAATACAAGAATATGTGCTCTCCATATTTTATTAATTTGCTTACATAGTAAATAAAAATAGCATTCACAAAATAGAGTCTCCTTTGCTACCCTAAAATTGTTACAATTGTACTGGGTTTGAGAGAAAGGAGTATTCCCTGAGAAATCAGACCTGTGGGAGAAACTTATTTAGATAAGAGTAGGAGAGAAAGATGGATTCTTAAGGTAAAAGAGGTATAAAGGGGCAAGTTAAGACTTACAGTACCAGGTGAGTGCAACTTGTTCTTCACCTGCCCCTGCAGACAAGTAATAGGTTACGAATGAGTCAAGAGTACAATAGCCACACACTGAATTACTTTAAATGTCATTCTCTTTCTTTCATGTTATTATAATGTTGTTTCCAAAACTATGCATTTTAATGATTAATAAACAACATGAACTCAATTTTTTCATAGGGTGACTTGACATAAGAACAGGATTATTACAGCCCTATTGTATTTTCCTCTGAGGAAATACTTGTAATAAATGTTCTTGTAAAGTTACATTTTGAGATACTTCTGAATCCATCTCTTGCAAATTAAAAAGATACACATGCATATTATTATGAAAATAAAAGATTGGATTCTGGTAGACTTATTTGCTTTGAGACATTTATTTCATTTTCAGACTTATCAAGATTTATGAGCTTTTTTCTCCTTACGTGAACTCTATACCTCTCTTCACAAATCTATTGTATGAAGAACAGGATTCACTGCAACTTGCCTAAGTGTAATAAAATCAACCAAAAGAAAACACAAAGTTCTCTTTTGCAAAATATGAGTAATGTTACAGAAGAGAAAAACATTCAACCTAGCTCTTCTTTTTACAAATTCCCCTAAAAGAATTTACTACTCAAGTGAATAGTCTAATGGGATGCAGTTTTCTAGGCTGAGATGTAAAATGTATTAAGAACATTTATTACTGTTTGACTGGACTTGAACCTTTTTCAAGATACAGGCCTGCAAATCAGAAACATGTTGGAAAAAATAGTGACTATTAAATTCAGAAGATAATACAAAACAAGGTCAAGATATTTGAATTATCATTTATTTTTTGTCTGATCTACATGATATCCTGTGAGAATTTCTGAGTAGATTTTCACTAAGTATACATCAACATCAACAATGACATTAAACTGAAAATGATATTCATTTGGTTAAGCTGTTTTGTAACCAAGTTTTTCAGAATGATTGTATTGGCCAAATACATTAGCAAGTTGTTCGTGTGTATCTTCTTCATTTTTGTTAGAGAGACAAAACTATGAAACAAATGAAAAAGTATTAAAAGATTAAGAAAACTTTAATACATTTCCTTAAAATTCTTTGAAATAAATATTAAAATCTATAAAAATATATCCAATAACGAGTTATAAAAGTATTGTTTGGACTAAGAAGTGCAGGTAATTCAGCTTCAATTTTATTTTATTTACCAAGTGAACATTTTTTTGCACATTTTATTTCCATATGAATTATTTAGAGTTAATTTCCTTGTTTTTATATTTATTTTTATATTTAGATGAACAGCTTCTATTTTAAAAAATATACATGATTTTTCTTCAATTAACAGTATAGACAAATGAATATTTTTAGCCCATAGGTCAAATGAAAGATTAATAATTTATACATATCAGCTGTAAATTCATAAGAACCATATGGATGTCCATGCGGAAGAGGTGATTAAGACAGGAAAAGTCACCTATGAATAAAGACACATAAATCCTCAACGTTTAAAACAGTAAGACACAGTTTTTCACTTATATTAGTCCTTGAAAAGATAGAAGATCCACTGTTGAAAAGGTACGTATTCCCAGAACTGTTGATAGAAATCAAATATATTTTGATGGGAAGAATTAACATAGATAAATGTGTATAATTTTCTGACACTATACACTTAAGTTACCTAAACAATTAAAGCCTTATTTTCTTATTCTGTTAAGTGTAGTAATAAAGTCTACTTATTTAATAGGGCTACAGTATGAAGAAAACCAGGCATATCATATTCTTTGTGTAATGCTTACATATTGTATGTAGCATAGTTGGTAGCCACTATGCTGATTTCCATTTATGACTATGTCTGTATTTTCTAGAAAGAAGTTTTGTAATCTTAATTAAGAAATGCATAAATGTTCAGACCTTTTGTGCAGTAATTTTACTAGTAGGAAATATCCTGAGGAAACAATCACTTACACACACATACACACACACACACACTCACATGCACACACACACATGCACACACACAGACTCACATGCACACACACACTCACATACACACATCTGCACCATAACATTTTATTACGAAATTATTATCATTATTATTATTATTATTATTATTATTGTTTTGAGATGGAGTCTCGCTCTGCTGCCCAGGCTGGAGTGCAGTAGCCAGATCTCAGCTCACTGCAAGCTCCGCCTCCCGGGTTTACGCCATTCTCCTGCCTCAGCCTCCCGCGTAGCTGGGACTACAGGCGCACTTTGGGAGGCCGAGACGGGCGGATCACGAGGTCAGGAGATCGAGACCATCCTGGCTAATACAGTGAAACCCCGTCTCTAATAAAAAATACGAAATTATTTTGAGTTTATAAAAATGTTTACCAATAGAATAATATTAAGTAACTCATGGACTTTTTTATTAAAACTAATTTTGGTATATTTTTAAAGGACTAAAAATATTTTGGTACACATTTCAGGAAAAATAGGATGCTAGCCCTTGAGAACATGTTGATCTTGCTCATTGGCTAACTACACCATTCACCTTACTTTGGCTGGGGAGGCATTTGCAGAGCTCTCCTTCTGACATTTTTGTCTAGAAGTGGCATCGTTGTCTCCCTTACTCTCAGAAGCTTCACATTTGTTAAGGAAACTTTAAAAATGTCTTTCTTTTTTGAAATGAGCTAATGGTATGTATAGCTACTTTATTATTTTTATCTTATTTATTCAAATGTTTTCTTTTCCTTTTATTTTATCTTTTTTACTACAGGCATGGACATTCTATTACACATTCGGAAAAGTAAAGAGTTTAATACACTCTATACCCAAATCTATATTCAAAACCTGTTTCTATTTTTCTATATTTGCATCACTAGCTATACTTTCTTTTTAATGTAAATGATAGATACTTTGACACTTCATTCTAAATATATCAAGCATATATCTCCAAAAAGTAATATTCTCAAATTTTACTACAATTCTATTATTACAGCTAAAATAATTGAGATGAATCACGTAATATTACAAAAAACCCACAAATTCTACATTTGAACATATTCAGATATTCTAAAAGTGTATTTATAGCTTGTTTGCTCACACTTGGAGTCAGTCAAGAATCACACATTGTATTTGGTTGTGTTGGTTCTTAAATCTCTGTTAATCTACAATAGACCCAACTTTTTTTCTGTTTACTTTTATGTCATAGAAAGTCTATTGCCAGTGGTTGTCCATTTTCAAATTTGTAATATAGAATTGATTTCTTTATTTTCTGAAGCATATTATGTCATGACATTGCACAACTTCCTGAATTTATTCAATATATATATGTTGAATTATGAGTGTATGTCAGCCAGAGAACATATAGCTATGACAGAAAAAAAAAAAAAAAAAAAAAAAAAAAAAAAACCAGAAAGGTCTGTCTTTCTTTTTGCTCTAAATATTTTTTTCTCTTTCCTTTACGATGCAACTCACTCACTTGAAATAGCTGTGTGGATACAGAACTTTTATGTACTACTACTTACTACATTATATAGGTGTGTTTTTCCTCATCTCAGAATAGCATATCAATAGATGCTATAAAAGCATGAGGTACATTTGTAAAACGTTGAATTTGGTTCCAAATACCTCAAAATTTTTCCCTAAAGAGCACTTTTTGAATGACATTAAGACATAGGAATCTAAGTTCATCAACCAAAGATGGGTGCCTGACTGCTCATCAACTAATTATATATGACTCAAAGAATAGGAATTCAGAGGGTCTGTGTCCAGCTTTGTCATGGGTAAATAAGGAAGGCACCCACAAATCTTACGTAAGTCATAGGAAGAAGTGTGGTTCTTTGCAGTGAACCATTTCCTGGAACACACAAAACTTGGGGGATTTTTTAACCTTTGCTGTTTTCCAGGAGCACGTGTTTCTGGTAAAATTCAACATTGTCAGGAGCAGCCACAGTGATAAGATAACTTATACAAAAGACAATCCCTAATAACTTAGACATAAGATGATCCCTAATGCAAATGGTGCCTGTGTCTGGAAGAAGCAGTGACACCTTCATAAAACTAAACTTTTTCCTTAATAATATGGTGCTTTCCAGCAGAGGCATTAGCAGAGCCCAGGAGAGAAAGTACTGCTCAGAAGCTGAAGTGTAGATCAAGCACATAATGCTTGAAGTAGTAGTTTCTTGAACTTATTTGAGAGCACATGCAGAAAGTCTCCTGAGTTAAAAACCACCATCACCACCACCACCACCACAACAACAAAAACAGGGAGGACATTTGCAAAGGTACAGAGTTTCTGCAGAGCTTCTGAAAACAAGAGCCAGTAAAAAATGTGATGTAGTAATGTTGTTACTACAAACGTGAATTCGTTTTTACATAGTTTTGATGAATTGTGGAAGTCTAGGTTACAGTCACATAGAAAAATATTTACCCCTTACCTGAAGCACCCTGAGTTTGAGATCAAGACAAAAATGACACTAAATGTTTCAACTTGGCATGCCTTGAGGCATAATAGGAAAACTGATATAACACTATCCATAGATGGCAGAATACCATTATTTTATAGATATGATTATCTATGTTATGGTATGTTTTATAATAAACATGCTTTGTTTCAGAAAAGGAAAACAACAGAAATATTTGAGATATCTAAAAGAGTGAAGTTTCCCTAGTGCTGTGAGGAGATTACTAAGAAAAAATGGCATGCAATAATTTTATTTGATTAAAATAAGAACTCAATAATAGATAACAAGCTTCAGGCTAGTTTTAGGAAAAATAATTCTTTCTTCACCTTTTGTTATGTTTTATTTTGAAGACAGTGTCTCACTCTGTTGCCCAGGCAGGCTACAGTGCAGTGGCATAATTATGACTCACTGCAGTCCAGCCTTGGCCTCCTAAACTCAGATGATCCTCCCAACTCAGCCTCCCATGTAGCTGGGACTACAGGCACACATCACTACTCCTGGCTGATTTTTTTTTTTAAATTTTTGTAGAGATAGGGTTTCACCATTTTGCCCAGGCTGATCTCAAACTCCTGAGCTCAAGTTATCCTTCTACCTCAGCCTCCTAAAATGCTGGGATTATGAATATGAGTCATCATCCCCAGATGACACTTAACATTCTAAGTAAATTGGACATAATTAGGAATCAGTAATATAAACATTTTAAGGCTGCAATTGTAACCAGCATCCCTTTCAGCATTTTGACAGAAGTTCTGTATCTTCTACTTCAATAATTTTACTTTTCCTCAGGCACCTGCATTCAACATTAATTTTTAAAAGATTCTGTCAAATACTACTCTTGAGCTTTTGTTTAATTACTCTTATTAAAATATTTCCAGAAACTACTATGAAGGAATTTACATAATTTGTATTCATATATTGAAAATAAAATAGAGACTTTGCTGAGGTAATTTCTACTGTCTATTGAAAATAGAGTTTTCAGCTATATTATAAGGTAAATTAAATTGTGTTGTAAAGGTCTGGGTGCAAAACTATAATTTTATCTTTTTTTTTCTGGAAAATATGGGTTTGAGTGTCTAATTAATAAGCTTAAAAATGTTCTGTGGTGAAATTTAAAAGTTTATTTTAAAAAGTGCTTGTATAAAAAATAGTTTTTCTCCATGTCTACCGTGTAGTGTTTCTCAAACTTGCTACTACGAACACGAAAGGGTTTTTGAAAATACTGCTTTTTTGGTTCCACAAACTCTATACTAAATTTTTATTTTAATCTTATCTTTCTATTTTGATAATAATTTGACAATAATCTTATATAAGCATATTCTTTATCAGATACAATACAGATCTGTTATTTCAGTGCCATGGCTGCCTTTGGGTTTATGATATTTTTGGCTCCAAGTTGTATGTTAAGAAGTTAATGAACAAATGAGATAGAGAAGCTACGTATGCAATACATTTGTCCCAAGTGAAGCCCAAATTACATGCCTATGACACTATGGAAACAAAAGTTTGGTAGCATTTTAATGTGAGTAAAATGAGAAATTGAGTCATCCCATGGCTTAGGGTTGACTAGGCATGTGAAATTCAACAGAAAACTTTATCACAGCAATCATATAATATTTTAATTGAGGTTGGAAATTTACTGTTAACAACATATGTTCTATTATCTCAAATTTACATTGTTAATTTTAATTTTATGGGTTTATAACTTGCTTGTGCTTAGCTTATAAATTCTCTTTGGTTTCATAGTTATAAATTCCAAGACTAAATTAGAGTTCATCCCAAGATTTATGTTTTTAAGTATTTAATTAATATCATAATGTAATTTAAGTTTGATACTTGAATCAGCTAGAATTCTTTTTGATGTGAAAAAGGTCCATAAATTCGTCAAACTGGAGAAACTGTTCTTTGAATCATATATCTTTATTTCCCTTTTATACGTGCAAGATAAAGAAGAAAAGAAAATATCTATTAAATTAGAAGAATTATTTCCAAGTATGTAGTTGAAACTACTTGTTTAACATTATGTCATTCTTTCAATCCACACATTTTCAGGAGCTCCTGTTATCCTAATATTATTTACCTCTCAAGAAATTTATTAGACCTTGAGAACAGAAAACAACAACAACAACAAACAACACATATACTAAAGAAAAAAAAAGGCCGGGCGCGGTGGCTCAAGCCTGTAATCCTAGCACTTTGGGAGGCCGAGACGGGCAGATCACTAGGTCAGGAGATTGAGACCATCCTGGCTAACACAGTGAAACTCCGTCTCTACTAAAAAATACAAAAAAAACTAGCCGGGCGAGGTGGCGGGCGCCTGTAGTCCCAGCTACTGGGGAGGCTGAGGCAGGAGAATGGCGTAAACCCGGGAGGCGGAGCTTGCAGTGAACTGAGATCCGGCCACTGCACTCCAGCCTGGGCGACAGAGCTAGACTCCGTCTCAAAAAAAAAAAAAAAAAAAGGAAAAAGAAGAAAATATTATTTTAAGGCTAAATATGTTAGTGCATCAAATAAGTAAATAATTTCTTGACAAGCAAGAATTATATACTACTCTTGGAAATATTTTTCAATGAAGACATCCACACAGAGAAATGAATTTACCAATTTCAATTATTTTATTTGTTGCCATGACAGCACTATAGCCAGTTTCCCTATTCTGTTTTTTTTTTAATTTTTAACATAATGTTTATTAAACCTGCAATGTTTATTAAATCAAGTATTTTGCCATATGATGGAGGTATAAAATGGAACAGGCCATCACTGTTCTAAAGGATTTTGCTATTTGGGAACTGGGGAGAATCTTAATATTAAGTACTAGGGCTTGAATTGATTGTATCAAATGCTCCTAAAGTTGATAAAATTGTTAAATCTCTGCTCATTATTTTCAGTTATTTAATAATTTGTGATGTTTCCGAATTTTTTATATGTATTTATTTTTACTTCGTTTTAGGGTGTGGTTAAGAGAGAAAAAAATTGCCATTAAGGAATAAGCAAATAAGTTTTCTGAAGTGAGGATATAGCACCTATCTCTGAGCTCAAAGTCACCTGACCAAAACTGATGCCTCTGAGACTGTAACAAAAGAGTGAATAATGAAATATAAGCATGGGGATTCTGCACTAACTCTATGGGGAAGAAAACAACGGGTAAGAGCAAAAGGATCAACATCAGCAACTCCTGTTTCCATTGATTTATTTATGAGATGCCGTCTACATGATTCCAAAATCTCCCAGCCTTTTTCTCCCCGTCAAGCTTCCCTGTCTCTAAAAGAGATCTTGTTCTTCCTGCACAGAAAGAAATAATAATATATCATTAAAATATTATTATTACATTCAAAGTTACTAACACTCTTTCCCATTCCTATAATTTCCTAGTTGGAAGCCCTTACACTTGGGAAATTATTTAATGTGGTTTTTTCTTCCTGACATATAAATTGTCACATCATCTTAAATGTTGGGACTTCAGGTTGGGAAGTGGGTGGATCATATTCTTGAGGAAGCTGCCTTCCTTTTATAGATAACATTACCTCCTTGTAAAGGTTGCTTTCTATGTATTATTCTACTTTTTTTCTAAGAATATACCATATAATAAATCTACAGGCTTGACATCCTATTACTAAGATTATAATTATTGAGGTCTTCAATAGAATTTCAAGTCTAATATGTTTTGTTTTATGCCTATTTATATTTTACTCTTTGATTCACCTGGTTAGGATCTCAGAATTGAATTTTAATTGCAGATTTATTACTTCTTCACTCTCTTTATGTATTAATTTAAAATTTACTTTTTCCTACCTTCATCTTGGTTCGAGAAGGTTATTTCCCTTTCATTTGATTTCTTTGTTTTAATTTACATGTGCATATTTATTACCTGTATATAAGCAAACATTTATAGAATAGGATAGTATGAGTTAATAAATAAATACATTATCAGAATATTTTCTTTATATTTAATATACATTGCAATTAAAATACACTGCTTAGCTGAACCGTGCTTCCTAAAAACTGTAGCATATAAAGACAGCACCATGTGAAATATCAAATTATGTTTTTTTCTCCATGTCTATGATTTATTGAAGTAATGTTCTTCAGGAAATTTTTTTATTTTTATTTTTGAATTTATAATTGGCATAATAATTGTACATATTTATAGGGTACAATGTGATGTTTCAATGCATGTAGATAATATAATGATCAAATTGGGATAACTACTGTATCTATCACTTTAAACATTTGTCGTTTTCATGTGACAGGTGACAACATTTAACATATTCTGTTTTAGCTGTATTGAAATATACACCAAATTGTAGTTTGCTATAGTCATCCTCCTGAAATTAATTTTTTTCTGAGTTTAGATTTTCAGAACACCACAAACTGGAAACCAAATTATTAATGAAATTGACAGAAAAATGTTATTCTTATCAATAAAAATACCATTTTATATGTATATTTGTAACTGCAATGTCTATTGTGAGCTGTAATCCCTTTATGGAGGTAAATATGCAAATAAAATAAGCAAATGGTGAAAAAGCAGCCTTTCAGACTGACTACTTTCTAAATAGATCCAAACTTCCATCCAAATAAGAAGGTACAATATTAAAATTTTAAGACTGCTAAGTCATTTTTTGGGGGTAAAGGATTAATATTACATTTCAGGAGTTGGATTAGAACAGTGAGTAAGATGAATAAGATTAGGAATTCAAGATTTTTCCTTAAATATATTGAAATGTGATGACCCATGTCAATTAAAATATTCCAGGTTATGTGACGAACACTATAACCTTTACAAACATAAATTGTGGAGATTTGTATTTTGAATAAGGTTCAACTAAGTAGAAATGATAACCTCCATAAGGTTATTTACTACTCCTGGAAATTTTTTTTTGATTAAAAATAAAAATGTTATTGTAATTACAGTAGTGAGTCATATATAATATCTCAATGGCAATTGTAGTTGATTGTCCCCCAAAATAACATTACTATTCTATATAGCTAAGTTAATTGGTTTCAGCATGACATAAATAGGCCTACGTTTGAAAACAAAAATTTAACCTCTCTTATTGAGGTTATCCTTTCTATTTACCTCAACCTTGTTCATCTTTCTAGGCATTATCATATAGTGAAAAATACTGAAATATACAGACAAATATTATTTATAAATATCACACCCACCATTTACTGAGCCATCACCCACCATGTGTCAAGCGTGTTAAGGATGTATCATACATCATTTCCAACACTCTGAACAGCACACAGTGTAAATTTTGTCTTCTCCATTGAAATTTCCCCCAGTGATTATAAGCAAACTGAACTTAAAAGATGCTAAAGTGGCCAAGTGCATAGAATGAGTGATTGACATGGATTCAAAACCAGACTTGAAAACTTAATCTCTTTCTACCAACTAAAGTTCCTTAGAAAACAAATAAGCCAACATAAAACAATTGGGGATAGTCCCTACCTTTCAATGGCCATAACATTGTGTTTGACTTTTAGAGATCTCACGAGGATAATGTGGATACTCCTGCTCAAAAATGTTTGTTTACTTTAATTCTCAGTTTCATAAAGTATTTTACATTTATTTATAATTTGTTCTGAAATTAAATCTGCATATTAGTGGGTGTCACAATGTGGTCTGAAGGACGTTGGAAGACCCCGAGACCCTTTTAGTGGGTCCAAGAGTGCCTCAGTTTGTTTTCAAGTACTTATCTGTACATAGCTGGATCTTCTTTATATACTTCAACTAGAACAACATAACAGATTGAGTTCAGAAAAGTGGAATATTCAGTTGTTTTCTACTAAGCCAATCATTAAAAAGTTTCACAAAAATATATAGCAACACAGATCTTCTCATTAAACTTACTTTTGCTTTGCAGAATAACCATTTGTCATCAAAATGTTACTTTTGTTAATATTTATGTATATGTTATTACTATTTTAAAAATTTAGTGAATTGCTAGGAAAATGAGTGAGTCTTTTAAAAATTTTTCAATTTTTATTTTTTAATTATTATTATTTTTTTGAGACGGAGTCTGACTCTGTCCCTCAGGCTGGAGTGCAGTGGCACGATCTTGGCTCACTGCAAGCTCCTTCTCCAAGGTTCCTGCCTCAGCCTCCAGAGTAGCTGGGACTACAGGCGCCCACCACCACGCCTGGCTAATTTTTTGTATTTTTTTTTTTTTTAAGTAGAGATGAGACTTTACCGTGTTAGCCAGGATGGTCTCGATATCCTGACCTTGTGATCTGCCCACCTCGACCTCCCAAAGTGCTGGGATTACAGGCGTGAGCCACCACGCCAGGCCCCAGTTTTAATTTTTAATATGGTAATATCAATAGATACAACCTGCATAAACTAAAGCTCTTTGGGGCCTTCCATGACATTAAAAATGTACGTGGTCTCAAGATAGAGAAGTTTGAGGACCATCACTGTACATTTTTGTAACATTTATTTTATTTATTGTATTGCTAATTTATCTTTATGAAGTTGCTGTTTTATAAGATGTAAACTCCTTGATAATAAAAATGTCATTTGTTTTATTTGCTAGTGTGTTTAATGCCATGATGTGCATAACTGGCATGTAAGAAATATTTGGAGATTGTTGATTGGCAGAGATTAATTAATTTACCCTCATCATTACATAGGTAATTAAGCTCAGAGAAGAAATTAAAACTGAGATTTCTAGTAGTATTGTGAGTCACAGCTAGAAAAGAAAATCTGTCTCTAAAGTGGGAGGATTTCATATTTTAGCATGGGATTTTACAGAGCATCAACTGGATTTTTTCTCTAGGGACTTTGGAATGGAGACAAGGCAATGCCGTGTAGCTTAGCTATGCATGATCGACCTATAAAGCTGTGTACCCACTGTCTGTATTTGGGATTTGATTCTCACTGGAGGGATACCTTGATGAGCCACATCAAATATTTCAGCTTCCTCCTGGTAAGTGTCCTGTTCATTTTGCAGCCCAAGCTTAGGGAATAAAATTATGGCTTTCTTACAGAGGTATGAATTTGTTTGCTGTAGAAGTGACATTTACTTTCAAAATCTAAATTTTTAAATATCTACAATTAGGTATTGGTCGAAAGAAATTTATGTATAAAGATGAACTTTATTTAAGGAAGTGTATTTAGACTTCTCAATAGCTGGAAACCATCTCAATCTTTCTGTTAATGTCTTGTCTTCTTATATTTATTTGTGTGCCTATGTTTGCATCTCATTTCTCTACATGGCTGGTGTATTAGTCCATTCTCACACTGCTATGAAGACATACCTGAGCCTGGGTAATTTAAGGAGAAAAGAGGCTTAATTGAGTTACAGTGTCACAGAGTATACAGGTAACGTGGATGAGGAAGCCTCAGGAAACTTATACTCATGACAGAAAGCAAAGGGGAAGCAGGCACAATCTTCACATGGTGGAGTAGGAGAGAGAGAGAGCATGAAAAGGGAAGTGCTATACATTTTTAACCAACCAAATCTCCTGAGAACTCATTCACTATCACAAGAACAGCAAGGGGGAAATTGTCCCCATGATCCAATCATCTCTCATCAGGTCCCTCCCCCAACATTGGAAGTTACAATTCCACACGAGATTTGGATGGGGACACAGAGCCAAACCATATCAGTTGCCTGATATTATTAATTACGTGTGGCTCATCAAAGCATCCCCCCAATGGGAATTGAATTCCAAATACAGACAGCAGGTACACAGCTTTACAGGTCAATCATGCATAGCTAAGCTACACGGCATTGTCTTGTCTCCATTCCAAAGTCCCTAGAGAAAAATCCAACTGATCCCATGTAAATGAGTTATCTACTCTCTCTATACCATTCTCTGAGCCTAGGGTGGTGGCATGTTTAGGTTGGGAGTGGGAGTGTTGTTTTACATAAAATGTAAAGCTACGTGTATGTTCTTTATGAAGGAATACAAAGAAGTAGATATATGGAAAAGGTCTGTACCTTTAGGACTCCAAATTATCAAATCCTTCAAAAGATGTTAGATCTTTATATAAAGTGATAGGGAATCCTTACTGATTTATGAAACATCAATCCCCAAATTATATAAACTTTTGCCTTAGTAATTTTAATACTACTCACCATAAGGCCTCTGGGAGATTTGATCAAAAACAAAAACCGTGTCATAACTACAGTAGTGAGTCATGTATAATGTCTAAATGGCAGTTTTAGTTGGTTGTCCTAAAAAATAACATTACTATTCTACATAACTAAGTTTGTTGGTTTCAGCATGACGTAAATAGGCCTTTGTTTGAAAATAATTTAAATGTAACTATACACATACATATTGAAACTTTTCAGGATACATTTTTACTATGAATTTGCTGTATCTGAAATGTACAGAAATATACAGTGCAGATTTTTATATAAAGCATAATATGAGGGAAATTATGAAATTTCAAAATAAGCTTTCAGTAGCATTGTAATATGCTTTCGTAGAAACAAAGCTATCCAGAAGGCACAAGAAGTCGCAGTGTGTCCTAAGTCAGCAATGCACAATGCCTAATTTATTTTCCCACAAGTTTTATGTCTAGAAGTTACATAATAGCTAAGAAGGAGCTTAGAGAAAAGCTTTAGAACAAATGAAACTAAGAGCTATAGGTTGTCATTACAATATTCTTTAAGAGCTTATCTTTGTCCTGCAATAAATATATTGCTAAAAAATTTGTTCAATAAACAAACCTTGCAATAAGGTGACACTGATGTACATGATCACATACTTTTAATACTGTTTTCAAAAAATACTTATGAAATAAAATGTCAAAGTCCTTTCTACATTCAAGTTATTAAATAAAAATTGACTACAAAAAATATATTGCACATTGGTTCTGTTCACTATTAAGAATCCAGCTTAATAAGAAAAATGAATATAGAATCTATATACGATATAGTAATCATTACAATTCGTGTATGTAGCTCTCTTTGTTTCTTGTTGTCGAAGTAAGTAGCAATGAGTCTGCATGATATATTTTTATATTGTAGACTGCTAATGACAAGACATGAGCACGTCAACTTTTCCTTTGTGGGAGAGGCTAGGAGACTGAGTGAATGATCAAAAGTGCTGCAACACAACACAGAGATTAGCTGAGTCTGGAAGGGGAAGATAATCCATTGTGCTGATGATAAGTATCCTTCCATTAGGGACAAGTGTTAGTTTGAGTTTTGCACTGGGTTGGAGAACTCTAAGAAATTTAGACATTTAAGTTATTTTTCCTATTCACCTTTCATTAAAGAAAATAGTTTTAATGTTTTTTGTTTGTTTGTCAAAAAAAGAAAAGAAAAGAGGGCCAGGCACAGTGGCTCATGCCTATAATCCCAGCACTTTGGGAGGCTGAGGAGGGCGGATCACCTGAGGCCAGGAGTTCGAGATCAGCCCGGTCAACATGGTGAAACCCTCTCTCTACTAAATATACAAAAATTAGCCAGGTGTGGCGGCACACACCTGTAATCCCGTCTACTTAACAGGCTGAGGCAGGAGAATCACTTGGACCTGTGAGATGGAGGCTGTAGTGCATTGAGGTCTTGCCATTGCATTCCAGCCTGGGTCACAGACAGGAGTCTGTCAACAAACAGACAAACAAACAAACAAAAACTCTGTTATACCAATTACTAAGTTACCATATATGTGAAAGAGAAATCAACCAACAGTGTATAAGGGTGACAGAATCAAAGCTGGGATATGGAAGGAGGATAAGTTAGCTAATGGCATTTACTTAGGGGAAGAGAGGGCAGGAAGTATTTTTTCCAACTATGTGGTTCCTGATACAAGATCTGAAAATATGATAGGGTTTAACTTGCCAAAGTAGGGCAACAGCTTGCCAATGGAACAATGGCTGCTTTGTAAAACCGTTTGCTCTGAGTTCAGATAAGTAAAAAACTTTTCTCCTATTTTCCTTGACTCTCTCATGCATGATCTTGGATTCTCTGTATTTTCCAGTTTGAGATATTACCACCTGTATCAGTTAGAGTCCACCTGCTGTAATAAACAACCTACAAAATTACAGTGATATAAATAAGTAAACTCTATTTCTGTATATAAAAATAGCCCTGGTAGTCCAGGTTATCAGGCAGCTTTGCCCCATGAAGACATTCACAAAATCAGATAATTTTCCTTCTGGGTTCCTACTATTCAATAGTTTGTGCCCTTGTGTACTCAGTCAAAAATAAGCTGCTTCCACATCTTCATTCCAGCCCATGGGAAGGGGGAAAAGACTCACCTATACAAAAAAGCTTAACTCAAATCACCCAGAAATAGCACCCAATATGTTTACTCACACACATTGTTCCAAACGTGAGGTAGATATGCACACTTAATCAGAGGTAAGCCAGGGACATACAGGTTTTAGCTGGATGGTCAAAGATGTATTTATAGGGAAGGAAGAAAATAAATTTAGGGAGTAAAGCACTACTTGTCTGATTTCTGATTTCTTCAAGTTATCTTCTATTCAAGATGGATTTGGCTATGCAGTCAGTGATTTGCTTTCATTATGCATTTCCTGACCGTAGCCTTATCCCTGGCTCTATTTTTACCACCCCATTACTATCTTTCATCCTCTCATATATGCTTTTTTCTTTATTTTCTGATTCCACTCCCACCTCTCCACCCAAAATTTTGCTGTAACCTCTTTCAGCAGTATATTTTGGTACCTAGTACAGCGAAAGTGCTGAGTGTTCAGGTTCCATTAAAGGAAAAATATACATTTTATATAATTTCATTAAAAAGATTACTTACAGTTAAGTTAAAAAGAATATCATGTACAAAATGCATTTGATTTGGAAGTTGAGTTTTATAACATTTAGAAACTGTAACAATATAAGGATAAAAGATAATTCTAGATGAAAAATTCATATATTAAAAATACTATTGTAGAAAAAGTATAAAGTTTCTATAATAAAGAGAAAGTAATGCACTATGTTGGATTCTGTGCATGCAATACATTTCTATTGTGCATCAAGTATATTTATACTGTTTTGCTACTGGGCTTCAATCATGATCAAAATAGCTAAAACGTATTGGCTATATGAATTCAGTATTCTACTGGGGTAAGAGGGATAATTTTTTTTAATTTATTTATTTTTTATTATACTTTAAGTTCTAGGGTACATGTGCATAATGTGCAGGTTTGTTACATATGTATACTTGTGCCATGTTGGTGTGCTGTACCCATCAACTCGTCAGCACCCATCAATTCATCATTTATATCATGTATAACTCCCAATGCAATCCCTCCCCACTCCCCGCTCCCCATGATAGGCCCCAGTGTGTGATGTTCCCCTTCCCAAGTCCAAGTGATCTCATTGTTCAGTTCCCACCTATGAGTGAGAACATGCGGTGTTTGGTTTTCTCTTCTTGTGATAGTTTGCTAAGAATGATGGTTTCCAGCTGCATCCATGTCCCTAAAAAGGACACAAACTCATCCTTTTTTATGGCTGCATAGTATTCCATGGTGTGTATGTGCCACATTTTCTCAATCCAGTCTGTCACTGATGGACATTTGGGTTGATTCCAAGTCTTTGCTATTGTGAATAGTGCCGCAATAAACATACGTGTACATGTGTCTTTATAGCAGCATGATTTATAATCCTTTGGGTATATACCCAGTGGTGGGATGGCTGGGTCATATGGTACATCTAGTTCTAGATCCTTGAGGAATTGCCATACTGTTTTCCATAATGGTTGAACTAGTTTACAATCCCACCAACAGTGTAAAAGTGTTCCTATTTCTCCACATCCTCTCCAACACCTGTTGTTTCCTGACTTTTTAATGATTGCCATTCTAATTGGTGTGAGATGGTATCTCATTGTGGTTTTGATTTGCATTTCTCTGATGGCCAGTGATGATGAGCATTTTTTCATGTGTCTGTTGGCTGTATGAATGTCTTCTTTTGAGAAATGTCTGTTCATATCCTTTGCCCACTTTTTGATGGAGTTGTTTGTTTATTTCTTGTATATTTGTTTGAGTTCTTTGTAGATTCTGGATATTAGCCCTTTGTCAGATGAGTAGATTTCAAAAATTTTCTCCCATTCTGTAGGTTGCCTGTTCACACTGATGGTAGTTTCTTTTGCTGTGCAGAAGCTCTTTAGTTTAATTAGATCCCATTTGTCAATTTTGGCTTTTGCTGCCGTTGCTTTTGGTGTTTTAGACATGAAGTCCTTGCCCATGCCTATGTCCTGAATGGTACTACCTAGGTTTTCTTCTAGGGTTTTTATGGTATTAGATCTAAGATTTAAGTCTCTAATCCATCTTGAATTAATCTTCGTATAAGGAGTAAGGAAAGGATCCAGTTTCAGCTTTCTACTTATGGCTAGCCAATTTTCCCAGCACCATTTATTAAATAGGGAGTCCTTTCCCCATTTCTTGTTTCTCTCAGGTTTGTCAAAGATCAGATGGCTGTAGATGTGTGGTATTATTTCTGAGGACTCTGTTCTGTTCCATTGGTCTATATCTCTGTTTTGGTACCAGTACCATGCTGTTTTGGTTACTGTAGCCTTGTAGTATAGTTTGAAATCAGGTAGCGTGACGCCTCCAGCTTTGTCCTTTTGACTTAGGATTGTCTTGGCAATGCAGGCTCTTTTTTGGTTCCATATGAACTTTAAAGCCGTTTTTTCCAATTCTGTGAAGAAACTCATCGGTAGCTTGATGGGGATGGCATTGAATCTATAAATAACCTTGGGCAGTATGGCCATTTTCACGATAGTGATTCTTCCTATCCATGAGCATGGTATGTTCTTCCATTTGTTTGTGTCCTCTTTGATTTCACTGAGCAGTGGTTTGTGATTCTCCTTGAAGAGGTCCTTTACATCCCTTGTAAGTTGGATTCCTAGGTATTTTATTCTCTTTGAAGCAATTGTGAATGGAAGTTCATTCATGATTTGGCTCTCTGTTTGTGTGTTACTGGTGTATAAGAATGCTTGTGATTTTTGCACATTAATTTTGTATCCTGAGACGTTGCTGAAGTTGCTTATTAGCTTAAGGAGATTTTGGGCTGAGGCAATGGGGTTTTCTAAATATACAATCATGTCATCTGCAAACAGGGACAATTTGACTTCTTCTTTTCCTAACTGGATACCCTTGATTTCTTTCTCTTGCCTGATTGCCCTAGCCAGAACTTCCAACACTATGTTGAATAGGAGTGGTGAGAGAGGGCATCCCTGTCTTGTGCCAGTTTTCAAAGGGAATTTTTCTAGTTTTTGCCCATTCAGCTGTGGGTTTTTGCCCATATTAGCTGTGGGTTTGTCATAAATAGCTCTTATTATTTTGAGGTACGTTCCATCAATACCGAATTTATTGAGTGTTTTTTAGCATGAAGGGCTGTTGAATTTTGTCAAAAGCCTTTTCTGCATCTATTGAGATAATCGTGTGGTTCTTGTCTTTAGTTCTGTTTATATGCTGGATTACGTTTATTGATTTGTGAATGTTGAACCAGCCTCGCATCCCAGGATGAAGCCCACTTGATCATGGTGGATAAGCTTTTTGACGTGCTGCTGAATCCGGTTTTCCAGTATTTTATTGAGGATTTTTGCATCAATGTTCATCAGGGAGATTGGTCTAAAATTCTCTTTTTTTGTTGTGTCTCTGCCAGGCTTTGGTATCAGGATGATGTTGGCCTCATAAAATGAGCTAGGGAGGATTCCCTCTTTTTCTCTTGTTTGGAATAGTTTCAGAAGGAATGGTACCAGCTCCACCTTGTACCTCTGGTAGAATTCAGCTGTGAATTCATCTGGTCCTGGACTGTTTTTGGTTGGTAGGCTATTAATTATTGCCTCAATTTCAGAGCCTGCTATTGGTCTATTCAGAGATTCAGCTTCTTCCTGGTTTAGTCTTGGAAGAGTGTAAGTGTCCAGGAAATTATCCATTTCTTCTAGATTTTCTAGTTGATTTGTGTAGAGGTGTTTATAGTATTCTCTGATGGTAGTTTGTATTTCTGTGGGGTCGGTGGTGATATCCCCTTTATCATTTTTTATTGCGTCTATTTGATTCCTCTCTCTTTTCTTCTTTATTAGTCTTGCTAGCAGTCTGTCAATTTTGTTGATCTTTTCAAAAAACCAACTCCTGGATTCATTGATTTTTTGGAGGGTTTTTTGTGTCTCTATCTCCTTCAGTTCTGCTCTGATCTTAGTTATTTCTTGCCTTCTGCTAGCTTTTGAATGTGTTTGCTCTTGCTTTTCTAGTTCTTTTAATTGTGATGTTAGAGTGTCAATTGTAGATCTTTCCAGCTTTCTCTTGTGGGCATTTAGTGCTATAAATTTCCCTCTACACACTGCTTTAAATGTGTCCCAGAGATTCTGGTATGTTGTATCTTTGTTCTCATTGGTTTCAAAGAACATCTTTATTTCTGCCTTCATTTCGTTATGTACCCAGTAGTCATTCAGGAGCAGGTTGTTCAGTTTCCATGTAGTTGAGCGGTTTTGATTTTCTTAGTCCTGAGTTCTAGTTTGATTGCTTTGTGGTCTGAGAGACAGTTTGTTATAATTTCTGTTCTTGTACATTTGCTGAGGAGTGCTTTACTTCCAATTATGTGGTCAATTTTGGAATAAGTGTGATGTGGTGCTGAGAAGAATGTATATTGTTGACTTGGGGTGGAGAGTTCTATAGATGTCTATTAGGTCCACTTGGTGCAGAGATGAGTTCAATTCCTGGATATCCTTGTTAACTTTCTGTCTCGTTGATCTGTCTAATGTTGACAGTGGAGTGTTGAAGTCTCCCATTATTATTGTATGGGAGTCTAAGTCTCTTTGTAAGTCTCTAAGGAATTGCTTTATGAATCTGGGTGCTCCTGTATTGGGTGCATATATATTTAGGATAGTTAGCTCTTCCTGTTGAATTGATCCCTTTACCATTATGTAATGGCCTTCTTTGTCTCTTTTGATCTTTGATGGTTTACAGTCTGTTTTATCAGAGACTAGGATTGCAACCCCTGCTTTTTTTTTTTGTTCTCCATTTGCTTGGTAGATCTTCCTCCATCCCTTTATTTTGAGCCTATGTATGTCTCTGCATGTGAGATGGGTCTCCTGAATACAGCAGACTGATGGGTCTTGACTCTATCCAGTTTGCCAGTCTGTGTCTTTTAATTGGACCATTTAGTCCATTTACATTTAAGGTTAATATTGTTATGTGTGAACTTGATCCTGCCATTATGATATTAACTGGTTATTTTGCTCATTAGTTGATGCAGTTTCTTCCTAGCCTCGATGGTCTTTCCATTTTGGCATGTTTTTGCAATGGCTGGTACCGGTTGTTCCTTTCCATGTTTAGGGCTTCCTTCAGGGTCTCTTGTAAGGCAGGCCTGGTGGTGACAAAATCTCTAAGCATTTGCTTATCTGTAAAGGATTTTATTTCTCCTTCACTTATGAAAGTTAGTTTGGCTGGATATGAAATTCTGGGTTTAAAATTCTTTTCTTTAAGAACGTTGAATATTGGCCCCCACTCTCTTCTGGCTTGTAGAGTTTCTGCCGAGAGATCTGCTGTTAGTCTGATGGTCTTCCCTTTGTGGGTAATCCGACCTTTCTCTCTGGCTGCCCTTAAGATTTTTTCCTTCATTTCAACTTTGGTGAATCTGGCAATTATGTGTCTTGGAGTTGCTCTTCTCGAGGAATATCTTTGTGTTGTTCTCTGTATTTCCTGAATTTGAATGTTGGCCTGCCCTACTAGGTTGGGGAAGTTCTCCTGGATGATATCCTGAAGAGTGTTTTCCAACTTTGTTCCATTTTCCCCCTCACTTTCAGGCACCCCAATCAGACGTAGATTTGGTCTTTTTACATAATCCCATACTTCTTGCAGGCTTTGTTCATTTCTTTTTCTTCTTTTTTCTTTTGGTTTCTCTTCTCGCTTCATTTAATTCATTTGATCGTCAATCGCTGATACTCTTTCTTCCAGTTGATCGAGTCGGTTACTGAAGCTTGTGCATTTGTCACGTATTTCTTGTGTCATGGTTTTCATCTCTGTCATTTCGTTTATGATCTTCTCTACATTAATTAGTCTAGCTGTCAATTCTTCCACTCTTTTTTCAAGATTTTTAGTTTCTTTGCCCTGGGTACGTAATTCCTCCTTTAACTCTGAGAAGTTTGATGGACTGAAGCCTTCTTCTCTCATCTCGTGAAAGTCATTCTCTGTCCAGCTTTGACCCGTTGCTGGTGATGGGCTGTGCTCCTTTGCAGCGGAGATGCGCTCTTATTTTTTGAATTTCCAGCTCTTCTGCCCTGCTTTTTCCCCATCTTTGTGGTTTTATCTGTCTCTGGTCTTTGATGATGGTGACGTACTGATGGGGTTTTGGTATAGGTGTTCTTCCTGTTTGATAGTTTTCCTTCTGACAGTCAGGACCCTCAGCTGTAGGTCTGTTGGAGATTGCTTGAGGTCCACTCCAGACCCTGTTTTTCTGGGTATCAGCAGCAGAGGTTGCAGAAGATAGAATATTGCTGAACAGCGAGTGTACCTGTCTGATTCTTACTTTGGAAGCTTCCTCTCAGGGGTGTACTCCACCCTGTGAGGTGTGGGGTGTCAGACTGCCCCTAGTGGGGGATGTCTCCCAGTTAGGCTACTCAGGGGTCAGGGACCCACTGAGCAGGCAGTCTGTCCCTTCTCAGATCTCAACCTCCGTGTTGGGAGATCCACTGCTCTCTTCAAAGCTGTCAGACAGAGTCGTTTGTGTCTGCAGAGGTTCTGCTGCTTTTTTGTTGTAGTTGTTTAGCTGTGCCCTGTCCCCAGAGGTGGAGTCTACAGAGACAGGCAGGTTTCCTTGAGCTGCTGTGAGCTCCACCCAGTTCCAGCTCCCCAGCGGCTTTGTTTACCTACTTAAGCCTCAGCAATGGCGGGCGCCCCTCCCCCAGCCTTGCTGCTGCCTTGCGGTTAGATCGCAGACTGCTGTGTTAGCAATGAGGGAGGCTCCGTGGCAGTGGGACCCTCCCGGCCAGGTGTGGGATGTATTCTCCTGGTGTGCCCGTTTGCTTAAAGCACCGTATTGGGGTGGGAGTTACCTGATTTTCCAGGTGTTGTGAGTCTCAGTTCCCCTGGCTAGGAAAAGGGATTCCCTTCCCCCTTGTGCTTCCTAGGTGAGGCATGCCTCGCCCTGCTTCAGCTCTCGCTGGTCGGGCTGCAGCAGCTGACCAGCACCAATTGTCCAGCACTCCCTAGTGAGATGACCCCAGTACCTCAGTTGAAAATGCAGAAATCACTGGTCTTCTGTGTCGCTTGCGCTGGGAGTTGGAGACTGGAGCTGTTCCTATTAGGCCATCTTGCTCCGCCCACCCTAAGAGGAATAATTAATTAAAAATACTTAACAGTGAATTACTCATTAGGTTAGAAGGCAAGGCATGAAACTCTGCTACTTTTCATAGATATATCTGGTTCTTTACTCCTCATAAACAGATGGAAGATTTTCCTCACCCCTTTGAGGTTATGAATAAGAAAATGATGTAGAGACATATTCAATAACTATTATAGGCATATTGAATAACTCGTACACAATTTCCCATGTTCTCTTCTTTCTTTCTACTGCTGACGTAACTGGGTAAATAGAAGGTGGTGGTAGAATCTTAGTTTGATAGATCATCCATCAGCTGAATCCAAAGGAACTACAATCCACTGAGACTCCCTGCAGACCTACATGGGATTTCAGAATGATCTTGCTTATTTAAACCACTGAGATTTGAGACTGATTGTCACATTACTATAACTTACTTACACTGTTTGAGACAGACATTTTCAATTCAAAACAAACAAAGAAAACCAAACAAAAACAGGTCAGGGAAAGGAGAATAAACAACAACAAAGAGAAGATGATTTGCAGTTCAAAACAGGTAGTGAATAGAGATTTTCCATTGAATATGAGACAGATGAATAAGAAAGGAAGGTGAGGGAGATAGCAATGAAAATATCTGGGGAAAGACAGTCCAGACGGAGGAAATAGCCTGTGCAAAGGGCCCTAAGGCAGGGATTTTCCTTGCTTATTCTGTGTATAGAAAGGCCATTTAGCAGAGTGACCAGGCAATTGAATGACTGAAATCAACAAGTGGATTATTGATGAGAAAGATGGTGGGTAGATCGTATATGGCCTTTTTGTGATTGTAAGGATTTTGACTACTTGTCTGAGTAAAACCTGAGAAATGATATAAGTGACAAAATAGAAATTGTATTTTAAAGGAATCACTCAGACCACTGGTTCATATAAAAAGTAAAGTGGGACAACTGCAGTCAAGCTAATTAGGAGTTTGTGTGTGTGTGTGTGTGTGTGTGTGTTTCTTTAAGTTCCTAAATACATGTGCAAGATTTGCAGGTTTGTTATATAGGTATACATGTGCCATGGTGGTTTGCTGCACCTATCAACCCACCATTTAGGTTTTAAACCCCGCATGCATTAGGTATTTGTTCTAATTCTCTCCCTCCCATTGTTTCCCAACCCCCAACAGGCCCCTGTGTGTGTTGTTCTCCTTCCAGTGTTCATGTGTTCTCATTGTTCAACTCCCACTTATGAGTGAGAAAATGTGGTGTTTGGTTTTCTGTTCCTGTGTTAGTTAGCTGAGAATGATAGCTTCCAGCTTCATCGTGTTCCTGCCAAGGACATGATCTCATTCATTTTATGGCTGCATAGTATTCCATGGTGTATATGTGCCACACTTTCTTTATCCAGTCTATCACTGATGGGCACTTGGGTTGGTTTCAAGTCTTTGCTATTGGAAATAGTGTTGAAATAAACATAACTGTGCATGTATCTTTATAGCAGAATGATTTATAATCCTTTGAGTATATACCCAGTAATGGGATTGCTGGGTCAATTGATATTTCTGGTTCTAGATCTCTAAGGAATCTCCGGGCTGTCTTCCACAATGGTCAAACTAATTTACACTCTCACCAATTGTGTAAAAGCGTTCCTATTTCTCTACAGCCTTGCTGGCATCTGTTGTGTCTTGGCTTTTTAATAATCGCCATTCTGATTGGCATGAGATGGTATATCATTGTGTTTTTGATTTGCATTCTCTAATGATTAGTGATGATTAGCTTTTTTCATATGTTTGTTGGCTGCATAAATGTCTCCTTTTGAGAACGGTCTGTTCATATCTTTGACCACTTTTTGATGGGGTTCTTTGTTTTTTTTTCTTGTAAATTTATTTACGTTCCCTGTAGATTCTGGATATTAGGTCTTTGTCAGATGGGTAGATTGCAAAAATTTTCTCCCATTCTGTAGGTTGCCTGTTCACTCTGATGATAGTTTCTTTTGCTGTGCGGAAGCTCTTTAGTTTAATTGATCCCATTAGTCAATTTTGGCTTTTGTTGCAATCACTTTTGTTGTTTTTATCACGAAGTCTTTGCTCATGCCTATGTCCTGAATGGTATTGCTTATGTTTTCTTCTAGGGTTTTTATGGTTTTGGGTTTTACATTTAAGTTTTTAATTGATCTTGAGTTAATTTTTGTATAACGTGTAAGGAAGGGGTCCAGTTTCAGGTTTCTACATATGGCTAGCCAGTTTTCCCGACACCATTTATTAAATAGGGAATCCTTTTGCCATTGCTTGGTTTTGTCAGGTTTGTCAAAGATCAGATTGTTGTAGATGTGTGATGTTATTTCTGAGGTCTCTGTTCTGTTCCTCTGGTCTATATATGTAACAGTACCATGCTGTTTTGGTTACTGTAGCCTTGTAGTATAGTTTGAAGTCAGGTAGTGTGATACCTCCAGCTTTGTTCTTTTTTTCTTAGAATTGTCTTGGCTGTTTTTTTTGGTTCCATGTGAAATTTAAAGTAGTATTTTTCTAATTCTGTCAAGAAAGTCAATGGTAGCTTGATGGGAATATCATTGAATCTATAAACTACTTAGGATAGTATGGCCATTTTTATGATACTGATTCTTCCTATCCATGAGCATGGAATGTTTTTTCATTTGTTTATGTCCTCTCATTTCCTTGAACAGTGGTTTATAGTTCTCCTTGAAGAAGTACTTCACATTCTTTGTAAGTTGTATTCCTAGGTATTTTATTCTCTTTATAACAATTGTGAATGGGAGCTCATTCATGATTTGGCTCTCTGCTTGTCCATTGTTGGTGTGTAGTAATGCTTGTAATTTTTGCATATTGATTTTGTATTGAGACTTTGCTGAAGTTGCTTATCAGCTTAAAGAGTTTTTATGCTGAGACGATGGAGTTTTCTAAATATAGAATCATGTCATCTGCAAACAGAGACAATTTAGCTTCCTCTCTTCCTATTCTTTTATTTCTTTCTCTTGCCTGACTGCTCTGGCCAGAACTTCCAATACTATGTTGAATAGGAGTGGTGAAAGGGGACAATCTTGTCTTGTGCTGGTTTTCAAAGCAAATGCTTCCAGCTTTTGTACATTCAGTATGACATTGGCTAGGGGTTTGTTTTCTCAGTACCACATGGCATTTATTCTAAAATAGACCACATAATTGGAAGTAAAACACTCCTCAGCAAATGGAAAAGAATAGAAATCATAACAAACAGTCTCTCAGATCACAGTGCAATCAAATTAGAACTCAGGATTAAGAAACTATTTCAAAACGGCACACTACGTGGAAATTGAACAACCTGTTTCTAAATGACTCCTGGGTAAAATAACGAAATTAAGGCAGAAATAAAGAAGTTCTTTGAAACTAATGAGAAAAAAGAGAAAATGTACCAGAATCTCTGGGAAACAGCTAAAACAGTGTTAAAAGGGAAATTTATAGCATTAAATGCCCACATTGGAAGGCTAGAAATATCTCAAATTGACACCCTACCATAACAATTAAAAGAACTTGAGAAGCAAGAGCAAACAAATCCAAAAGCTAGCAGAAGACCAGAAATAACTAAAATCAGAGCAGAACTGAAGGAGACAGAAACACAAAAACCTGTGTGTGTGTGTGCCCATGTGAGTGTGTGTGTGTGTGTGTTTTAAGACGGTGTCTCACTCTGTCCCCTAGGTGGGAGTGAAGTGGTGCAATCTTTGCTCATTTCAACCTCCTCCTCCAGGGTTTAAGCGATCCTCTAATTAGGAGATTATTATATTAATCCATGTGAGAGATGATGGTGGCTCAGATTAGAACAGTAGCATTAGAGAGGGTGACATGGGTCCTGATGAATTACATGTGAAGGTGAAAAAAGAGAGTATTCAGAATAACTCCAAGCTATTTTGGCCTACACCACTTGAAGAAAGAGAGGAGGGAAATTGAGACAGAGAGACAAGACAACTTTTTAAAAATGCTTTGCTGAGAAAGAGGAGTACACAGATGGAGGATTGCAAGAGATGCAGGTCAAGTGTGTGTGTGTCTGTGTGTGTGTGTGTGTGTGTGTATATATATAAAGTTTGAAAGAAATAACACTATATTTTTGTGCTGATTTAAATGATGGAGACAACCAAAATAAATAAATTCTGAGGACAACCTAAATGTGTGTGTGTGTGTGTGTGTGTGTGTGTGTGTGTGTGTATGTAAAGAAATGTCTATTAGAAAAAAACACAAGAATCAATGGAATCAAGAAGGATATTCTTATAAAACCTAGTTAGGAAAGATAAAGTAATAGTTGATAAGTTTTACTATATTACAGTTACAAAATTTTTTATTGAAATATTCAGCTGATAAAATAAAAAGCTAAGTTTATAAAACATATTGGCAACCCATATATCTGAAAGATATCCACAATATGAAAACAACTTCTATAAATTAATACCGAAAATGAAAAATGGAGCTAAATACTTATGAAGAAATTTTAAAGAGGAAGAATAAAAGTAGTGATTGGACATACAAATAAATGCAATTCAGCCTCATTACTCATGGGGAAATATAAATTAGGACTTCCATGAAAAATAGTTTTCTATTTATCCCAGTATCAAAAACTCAAACATCTGATTATACCAAGTGGTGGAAAGCGTACGTATCAATTTCTCCTGTTGTACATGACTGGAAAGAGTTTGTATCAGTACAACCATTATTTTAAAAGGTTTTGAAATTACTTTATTCTCCATTATTAATTTTTTGTTACAGTTTAATTATCATTCTTTCAATGGTTTCCTGGAAATTCCAAAATGTATTTGTAACAATATACTCTATCTGAAATTATCAATTTTACTATGTCCCAGACAATAAATGTAGAATGGACCAATCATATTTACTCCTGCCATTTTAGATTTTTTTTCATAGGTTAAAATTCTAACAATTTATGTTATAAAGCCCACAGACATTGTTACTGTTGTTACTTCAAACATTTTCACTCCCATGCTCACATGCCTGCATGTATCCATACACATTTATGTTTTTTCTGTGCTGTTTATTTCTAATTAGAATTCTAGCTGGTATCATTTCCTTCAGAGTGAAGAACTTTATTTAGTTGTTCTTGTAATGCAGGTGTGTTGGTGATGAATTCTTTTAGCTTTTGTTTTCTTTGAGGTACAGGTTGTTTCACCTTAATTGAAGGTTACTTTCATCCAGTGTAACGGTCTAGGTTGACAGGGTGTTTTTTTGTTATTGTTCTTGTTTTTGTCCATTTCAGTAATTTTAAAATGAGGTAAAATCTGTAAAATATCTCAAGGCCCTGTCACTTAGAATATAAAAATATATATTTGGATAAACAGGAGATTATAGGATTCCAAATACATTTAATTAAATGATGGCTCAAATACTGAAACCTGCTGAGTAGATAGTTGTTCTTTCCTTGTTGGTCCTCAGTAGAAAACTGGATTTCGTTGTTGTTGTGGTTGTTGTTCATTTTGCTACTGTATAACTGTGTTGCAATTAATATTTTATACTGTTTCATGTTGCATTTTATAGCGCTGTGTATCATAAACTCTTAATAATAGCATTATTGAATGTAAGATTTAAACTTTTAAAACAATTATTATATAACGTGGCAGGCAGAATAATTTCTTCTCAAAAAAATGTCCCCTTATTCGTACCTGGAATCTGTGAATATGTTTATTTATATGGCAAATGAGGCTTTACAGATGAGATCAAAGCACAGATTGAGATGAAGAGATTATCGTGGATCATAAGGCTGGACCCAGTGTAATCATCAGGGATCCAATAAATGAAAGACAGAGTCAGGAGGATGAGAGTCAGAGAGATTTGAAGATGCTGCTTCTCTGCTGGCTTTAAGGATGTAGGAAGGGGCCATGAACTGAGGAATACAAGAATGGCCTGCAGAAGATGGAAAATATGAAAGAATGGATTCTCCAATAGACCCTCTAAAAGAAACACAGATTTATCAACACCTGGACTTTAGCCCAGTGAAACCCATTTCAGACTTTATACCTCCCAAATTGTGGGATAATGACTTTAGTTTATTATAAGCCACTAAATTTGCATATTTTTTTTTTGAGCTCTGGTGTGGTGAGCATATAAGAAGGGAATGTGAAAAGAGAATGGAAAAGAGACTTTCATGGAGGTTTGTAGAAACAGTATCAGTATTGCCATGACTTTCTCTTCACTGAGCATTAACATTTTATCTAATTTGTCCACAAAAAGGGAATATATATACACACATATACACATGTTTACACACATATACGTGTATATATATACACACACACAATTCATTTTTTTAAAAAAGAACACATAATTTAAAATGTTGAATATATATGTATATATGTGTTATTCTCTCTATATAGATATACACCTAATTATTTTTAAATAACACATATAATTCCTTTTTTAAAAAATTTAAATTGTGTGTGTGTGTGTGCATGCACACGCGTGTGTATAGAGTTGACCCTTGAACATGTGAGTTTGAACTGCACGGGTTCACTTATACTGAGAGTTTCTCTCTTTTCTGCTACAGCTGTGATATAGCAAGACCAACCCATCCTCTTTCTCCTCCTCATCAACTCAGCGTGAAGATAAGGATGAAGACTTTATGATGATCCACTTCCACTTAATGACTAGTACATATATTTTCTCATGCTAATGATTTTCTGAAACCCATTTTTACCTAGCTTACTTATGCCATATTTTCAGAATATAGCATATAATACACATAATATACAAAATGTGTGTTGTCAGGTCAGTGGTAGGCTATTAGAAGTTAAGTTCTGGGTCAGTCTAAGTTATCCATGAATTTTTGACTTCATGGGGGTTGGTACTCCTACCTCCAACATTGTTCAAGGGTCAACTGTTTGCAATACATGTACCCCCCTCACCCTTCCAACACACACATTCTGCAAAATTGTCAGGGTATGTGGGCAGGCTGGAAACTTATACTGGTTTTCTATGTTGCATTCCTGAGGCAGAATTTCTTTTTTTCCAGGAAACCACAAATGTTTTTGCTTGTAAGTTCTTCAGCCTATTGGAACAGGCCCACTTAAATTATTGAGGTTAATTCAAATTTTTAAAAAGTTTAAATTTTATTTATTATTTATTTTAAAAATTGTTTGATAACAAGACATCATGTGGAACACGATGTTTTGAAGTACATATACAATACAGATTGGTTTAATATAGCTAAATAACAAATGCTTTATCTTACACAGTTTTCATTTTCACCATAAGAACATATAACATCCACCCTCTTTACATTTTCAAGAATAAAATATATTATCATTTATTATAGTCACCTTGCTGACCAACAGACTCCTTGAAATTGATTTCTCCTATCTAACTACATTTACATTTACTTTGGCCAGTATCTCCCCAAATCCCAAACCCTCCTAACCACCCCAGGTTATGGTAATCACCATTCTACTTTTACCTCTATGTGATTAATGATGAATTATTTTAGATGCCATATTAGTCAGAGTTCTCCAGAGGGACAGAACTCATAGGATATATGTGTAAGTGAAAGGGAGATTCTATATATATTATATATGCATATAAGTATATGTACTGTATATATAGTATATACACTATATACATACTATACATACTAGTATGTATAGTATTAGTACTAGTATGTAGTACTAGTATGTAGTATATATAGTATACATATGAGATACAAATATCTGTGTATGAGATACATATACTAGTATATATAATATATAATATTATATATAATATAATAAAATATATTATAATATATTTTATATTAAATATATATAATATAATATAGTATAATAATTTAGTATTATATAATACTATATAATATAATAATTTAGTATTATATATAATACTATATTATATAATATATAATATATATACTAGTAGATATATATTATATATTATATACACTAGCATACTGGTATATATAATATACCATAGTGTGTATAATATAGTATATATAATATACTAAATATTATATAAATATAGTGCTGGCAGAAATGATTAACGTTTGATTAGTGGGCTGGGAGAGGAAGATTAGTATATAATATATAATATGTATATCACATTTTCTTTATCTATTCATTCAGTTATGGACACTTAAGTAGATTACATCTCTTGGCTATTGTAAATAGTTCTACCATAAGCATGGAGAGCTGATATCTCCTCAATACACTAATTTCAGTTCCCTTGGGTATCGGCCCAGCAGTGGGATTGCTGGTTCATATAATAGTTTTATTTTTAATTTCTTTAGGAATCCCGTATTGTTATCCATAATGGCTGTATCAATTTGCATTTCAATCAACAAGTGTGTAAGAGTTTTATTTTCTCCACATACTTGTAAGCACTTGATATCTTTAAAGTTTTTAATAATAGCCATTCTAATTGGGGTGGGTGATATTCATTGTGGTTTTAATTTGTATTTCTCTGATGATTATTGATGTTCAGCATTTATTCATGTCTGCCAGCAGTTTGTATGCCTTTTTATGTGCAGTGTCTATTTAGGTTTCTAGCCTGTTTTTATTTTAATTTATTTGATTTTAGGTAATAAAAGTTTAAGTTTCTTATATTTAAGCCTTCATTCATTTTGAGTTAATATTTCATACAGTGAGAGATAAGGGACAAACTTTATTCTTCTGAATGTGGCTATCCAGTTTTTCAACACCATTTATTGAAGAAATTGTCCTTTACCCATTTTGTATTCTTGGTACCTTTATTGAAAATTAGTTCACTGGGCCAGGCGCGGTGGCTCAAGCCTGTAATCTCAGCACTTTGGGAGGCCGAGACGGGTGGATCACGAGGTCAGGAGATCGAGACCATCCTGGCTAACACGGTGAAACCCCGTCTCTACTAAAAATACAAAAAACTAGCCGGGCGAGGTGGCAGGCGCCTGTAGTCCCAGCTGCTCAGGAGGCTGAGGCAGGAGAATGGCGTGAACCCAGGAGGCAGAGCTTGCAGTGAACTGAGATCCCGCCACTGCACTCCAGCCTGGGCGACAGAGCAAGACTCCGTCTCAAAAAAAAAAAAAAAAAAAAAAGAAAGAAAGAAAATTGGTTAACTGTAAATATGTAGATTTGTTTCTGGAATCTTTTTTTCTGTGCCTTTAATCTACATGTTTATTTTTATGTCAGTACTATGCTGTTTTGGTCACTATAGCTTTGTAGTATACTTTGAAGTAAGTTAGTGTGTGGCAAGTCTAAATCTTTTACTTAACATCAACTGACTATAAATGTTAATCACATCTAAAGACACCTTCACATGACCATTTAGACTAATGTTTGAATAACGCCTGGATTTCATAGCCTAGCCAAGTGGACACATAAAATGAACCATCACAGTCCACTCCTTGTCAATTTGTCACACATACACGTCTCCTTAAACCATATTTAATTTCCAAATAAAGATAATAGCAAAGAATACTTCTTTCTGACATAATATAATCATCTTGCATAATCCTGAAAATCCACTAACTCTTTCCCCAGAAGAGAATGAAAAGGCCTTGAGTGGTGTTTTCTCTAATATCATGTAACTCAAATGCAATGATATAAAGTTAATATTTAAGTAGTATGCTGCAAAAGTAATACAACTTTTTTTATAGAAAGGGATAATGTAAGAGAAAGCAAAGGTATTTGTGTACATGTGTTTGTGTGTATATGCACACACAGTCACACATATGTATACACATATATATGTACATACACCCCACATATATATACACACATATTTACAATTAAATCATATTTATAATACAATAAAGTTTCAGTTCATGTTTCTGAAGCAGTCCTGTGGTAATAGCTGGTAATTATAATTGCCTTCTTCCACTATCCATTCCATGTTACATTTGTCTTCAGCAAGCACCTCAACTGGTTGTGGTTCTTTGTCAAGTGGCATAACACAAACCTTTATTTCTTAAGGGTCTGTGCCTTTTTTTTTTGAGATGGGGTCTTACTCTTTTGCCCAGGCAAAACATAGTGCCATGAGTGCATGGTCCTATCAGAGCTCACTGTAACCTTAAATTCCTGGGCTTGAGCAATCCTTACACCTCAGCCTCCCAAGTAGATGAGACTACAGGTACATGACACCACCCCAGGCTAATTATTTTGTTTTTTTATTTTTCGTCAAGGTGGGGTCTTGCTATGTTGCCCAGGCTATTCTTGAACTCCTGGCCTCAAGCAATCCTCCCCCTTTGGCTTCCTGAATTGCTGCGATTACAGGTTTGAGCCACTGCACCCAGATTTTCATTAACTTTTAATCACAGCAGGATATGGTAGTACTCAGAGGTCCTAAAGGATCTCCTGTATTGTAGTTATATTCTTCCTTACTTCAATTGCAGAAGTCTAGTTTCCCTTAGTATTAAAGACCAATCACTCTGCAAGTATAGTAGCTCCTTCATTTGCCTGTTGATTCAGAGTCAGGAGAAATCCAAATTGAGTGAGCAAGTCTTGATTTCCAGTTCAATAAAATCATTGTTCTTTCTGTTGGTGCACTTCTTAGCTTTGAAATGAAACCTTCTAGACTAGTAGGCCATAAAGTTGCTGGAACAGAAGGTAAAAAAAATTCCTAGTGGAGCATTAGGGGTTACAGTGAAAGTGCCATTCTTATTTCTACTCCATTGATTCCTGAACCAATAAATGCTGGCTATGGAAGAAACAGCAATTTATATGGGTCACAGATTTAGAGCATAGAGAGCCTCCTGAAGGAAGAACATTGCCCCAATCCTGCAAGATATTTCCACCTAGCTGTCAATGTAGCTGAATCTTCAAAGGGCCATTCTGTCAAGCCAGCTGCTTCAGAATGGCGGGGAATATGGAAGGATCAGTGAATTCTACTACAAATTTGAAAAGAGCAGGCAAATGTAACAATGCAGTAAAAGCATCAAATTTCCCTATCCCCTAAAAACAATAACTGTCAGCATTTATTGTGACCTTTTTCTACAAATGTGTTTTGTCTGCTTTTATTTATTCTTTTATTTATTTTTATGGCTTATATATGTAATCTCAGCACTTTGGAAGGCCATTGCCTGCTTTAAAATTTGTATTTTATACATAGATTGTGTGCTGTCTTTAATCTATAGTCATCTGTCAATTAACAAAAAGGATATGTTCTCAGAAATGCATTTTTGGGCAATTTTGCCATTGTGTGAACAACATAGAGTAGATTGGCCAAATTTAGATGATATAGACTCCTATACATCTAAGATATATGTATAGCCAATTGTCCTAGGTTACAAACATGAACGGCATGCTTGTCCTGAATGCTATAGCCAATTGTAACACAATGGTAAGTACTTAAGTATCTAACCATACAAAAATATGGTGAAAATGTGGCTTACAGATAAAAGGAACACCTGTATAGGGCACTTACTGTGAGTGGAGCTTGTAGGAATGGAAGTTGCTCTGGGAGTGTCCGTGAGTGCATGGTGAGTGAATGTGAAGGCATAGGTAGAATGTTACTAGACATTACCGTAGATTTGCGAAGGCAGTACACTTCAGCTACACTACATTTATAAAAAATTTTCAATAATAATTTATCTTAGCTTACTGTAACTTTTTTACTTTATTTACTTTTAAATTTTCAAATTTTGACTGCTTTGTAATAGCATTATAGCTTAAAACACAAACAACAAAAGTGACTTTATATTTTTATTCTGTATTTTTAAATTTTATTTTTTATATTTTTACTTTATATTTTTATTCTACAGTTTTTAAATTTATTTTTTCAATTTTCATTTTTTACTTTCCAAATTTTTGTTAAAAACAAAGACACAAACACACACATTAGTCTAGACCTTCATAGAGTCAGGATCATCAGTATCACTGTCTCTTACCTACGTATCTCGTCCACTGGAAGGTCTTCAGGGACAATAACACACAAGGACCTGTCGTCTCCCATAATAATAAGGCCTTCTTCAGGAATACCTCCTGAAGGATCACCTGAAGCTGTTTCACAGTTAATATTCATTTTTAAGGAAGCAGAGGGAGTACACTCAGAATAATAATTAAAAAGTAAAGCAAATACATAAACCAGTTAACAGTTGTTTATTGTCATTATTAAGCATTAGGTACTACACATAATAATAGCATGTGCTATACTTTTATAAGGCTGACAGGGCAGTAAGTTTGTTTGCACCAGCATCATCACACACATATGGGTAAATGCTTTGGCTATGATGTTGCAATGGCTAAATTAAGCAACAGGAATTTTTCAGTGCAGTGACTGTATATTTTAAAGTTTTTCCATGTCACACAGTTTTGCCACTCTCTCTGGCTGCCACAGTGTTCAACCTATGGTTTTATCATATTGTGTTTATTTATTAGTGAAGATATTTAGAGTGTTGTTATAGGCTTTTTTCTACTTAGTGGGTTTTTTTTTTTTTTTTTGAGGCAGGTCTCACTCTGTCACCCAGGCTGGAGTACAGTGTTACAATCTCAGCTCACTGCAACCTCTGCCTCCTGGGTTCAAGTGATTCTCCTGCCTCAGCCCCTTGAACAGCTGGCCTTACAGGTGCCCTTCACCAAACCAGCTAATTTTCGTATTTTTAGTAGAGACCGGGTTTCACCATATTGGCCAGGCTGGTCTCAAACTCCTGACCTCGTGATCTGCTAGCCTTGGCCTCCCAAAGTGCTGGGGTTACAGGCGTGAGCCACCACACCTGGCCTTAAACTACCATTTCTTTATAGAGTGTCTGTATGAATACATGAATTTATTGTTTATCAGTGCTTATATTAATGATACATTAATGAAATTCATTCATTTAATAAATAATTTATTTTATTTTATTTAAATTTTTGTGATTACATAGCAGATGTGTAAATTTATGGGGTACATGAGATGTTTTGATACAAGCATGTAATGTGAAATAAGCACATCATGAAGAATGGGGTATCCATCCTCTCAGTCATTTATCCTTTGACTTACAAACAATCCAATTACATTATTTATTTTTAAATATATAAGTAAGTTATTATAGACTATAGTCACCCTATTTTGCAATCAAATAGTAGACCTTATTTATTCTTTCTATCTTTTTGTACCCATTAGCCATCTCCACCTGCCCTCCAACCACCCGTAAGTTCAATTGTTTTGACTTTTAGATCCCATCAATTGGTGAGAACATGCAATGTTTGTCTTTCTGTGCCTGGTTTATTTCACGTAACATAAACATCTCCAGTTCCACCCGTGTTGTGGAACATGGCTGGTTCTCATTGTTTATATGGTTGAATAGTACTTCATTGCATGTATGTACCACATTTCCTTTATTCACTCATCTGTTGATGGACATTTAGGTTGCTTGCAAATCTTAGCTATTGTAAACACTGCTGCAAGAAACATAGGAGGCCGGTTATCTCTTTGATACATGGATTTCCCTTCTTTTGGGTAGATAACCAGCAGTGAGATTCCTGGATCATATGGTAGCTCAATTTTTATTTTTTTGAGAAACTTCCAACTCTTCTCCATAGTGGTTGTACTAATTTATATTCCCACTGACAATGTACAAGGATTCCCTTTTCTTCACATACTCGCCAGCATTTGTTATTGCCTGTCTTTTGGATGTAAACCATTTCAACTGTGGTGAGGTGTTATCTCATTGTAGTATTAATTTGCAATTATCTGATGATCAGTGATGTTGAGCGCCTTTTCATATGACTGTTTGCCATTTGTATGTCTTTTTTTGAAAAAAATCCATAAAAGTGTCTTCAAATGTTTTGGCCATTTTTGATTGAATTATTAGTTCTTTTCTAAGAGTTGTTCTAGTTTCTTATAAATTATGGTTATTAATCCCTTATCAGAGAGGTAGTTTTTGCAAATATTTTATCCCATTCTGTGGGTTGTCTCTTCACTTTGTTGATTGTACCATTTTCTGTGTATAAACTTTTTAACTTAATGTGATCTCATTTGTCTATTTTTGCTTTGCTTGCTTGTGCTTGTGGGGTATTGCTCAAGAAATCTTTGCCCAGACCAATGTGCTGGAGATTTTCTACAAAATTTTCTTGTAATAGTTTCACAGTTTGAGGTCTCTTTGGTTTAAGTCTTGAATTCATTTTTATATATGGTGAGAGATAGGAGTCTAGTTTCATTCTTCTGCATATGTATGTTCAATTTTCCCAGCATTATTTATTGAAGAGACCATCTTTTCCCCAATGTATATTCTTGGCACCTTTGTCCTTCCTTTCAAGGCAGTGGATTCCTTTCTGGCCCAGGGTGTTTCTAGAAATGTCCTCTGGGAACTAGGGCCTGGAATGCAGGCCTTATGACTCTGACCGGTGCTCTAGTCTGTTGTGGCTGAGTTGGTATCCAAAATGCGAGACAAAGTCCTCTCCAGTTTTCCCTCTCCTCTCCTCAAGTGGAAGGAAAAGGTCTCTTTTAGAGCCTGGAGCTGGGAAGCCAGGGGTTAGTGGAGGGGTGACAGCAGCATTCCTTTGGTTGCCCCAACTGGTGTCTCAGATTGTCACCTGTCCCCTCAGTCCACTGTCTCTGGACCTAGTTCAGCCCTAGAACTCGCCTATGAGTTGCAATCCTTATGACCTAGACTGCCTTGAAGTTTTCTTAGAGACAAAAGCCTTTGTTTGGCCTTAGATGACAAGGTTTTCCAGGCACTCAAGTTTAGACCACTGGGATTGGCAATTCCCCTCTGGCTAGGGCTGGTTTAAATGCTCCCTCCTTGGGCGGGCATCAGCTGAGTTTAGTCTAGTTTTCCTTTCTTCTCTAACAGGATAACACTGAGTTCAGCCACTCAGAATTGCTGTGTTCTCCTCCGTCAGCACCCAGAGACACTCCCCACATCACACTCTGCTGCTGGGGTGGGGGGCGGGTGACATAGGTGATTCAAGACTGTTTTGTCTATCTCTTCACTGCCTTTTTCAGTAATATGATGTTAAAATCAGCTACTTTTGCTCACCTGATTTTTGGTTCTTATGAAGGTTTTTTTTTGTTTTTGTTTTTGTTTTTGTTTTTCCTGTGTAGGTAATTGTTAACTTGGTGTCTTTGCTGGGGAGATGATCAGTGGAGTTTACTATTCTGCCATATTGTTCTGCCCCTCCTGGAAATCATTTCTTGACACTTACCTATAGACTCTCAAAATGGTTATCAACACAACTGAAATTATCTTCCTTGTGTTCAAATTTATAGTGATCATGGAATGCAGATATTAAATAACATAAGTGGAAGTGTGTGTGTGTGTGTGTGTGTGTGTGTGTGTGTGTGTGTGTTTATACAAAGCATAGATTCTATGAAAGTGGACAACCTAACTGATTTTGGGGTAAAATAAGATATATTCTAGAAGAATAATTAACTGAGAGATTAGAAACTTAGGAATTTAAGTAATTTTCAGGACTGAAAGAAATCTATAATGTGTAGAGGGAGAAGGAAGAGAGTGATACAACAATTGGGAGAATAAGATCAACAGAACTGCATTTCTTTTAAAGCCATGCTAAGAATTAGAACCAATAGAAAGTGTGGATAGTGCAGGGAGAATGTAAAGGACAGAAACCAAGGTTCTTTCTGAAGTTTTTCTCCTTTTAAGTTGATAAACAATGTTACAATTTACTGACATAAAGAAGATGGCAGGTGGCAAAGTTCTGAAGGGAAAAGTTGGAGCTTATGTTTTGACGGATGAAGTTTGAGGGGCTTATTAATCGTCCAAAGAGGAGGTCTCAGTGAGACATTTAGACCTAGAGGCCTACAAATATAGCAGTCTTAGGGTAGAAAACTGTATTAGAATAATAAATTTAGAAATTTCAACACTTACTATTTAAACTAATGAGGTGGGATGAGATCACCAAAGTAATCAGTGTATATTGAAGTGTGCTGTATAGCGTTGTGTTGGGGAAAATGTGACAGTGTATTTCAAAGCACTTGTCCAATTTCAGTTCCCAACAGGGAGCTAACCATTCCAGATTATTTGCTAATCTTTTTCTACTAGCTATTTAGTTTGGGTTTGAGGTTTTTGTTTATGGGATCATACTCTATGTATTGAACTGCAATTTGGTTTGGTCTCTAATTGACATGATGAGGAACATTTTCTCTATTAGTATGCGTAATTCTACAGCATTACTTCTGTTTCATAATTTTTACTGATAGTAATGTACTATAGTTTAATCATACTTGTATTTAAATAACTTGCAACTATTAGTATTTAGTTATACATGGAATCGAGGTTGAGCACAAAAGAAGATGAATCAATAATAGAGGAGTTTATTTAAGTGTTACAGGTAATACTGCCTACCATCTAATTATATGCATATGTTTTTATATGAATATGGGTTTTTTACATTTCTCATTGGGTCTCAGATTCAATATCTTACCATGGGGAGTAGGATTCTAGTGTCTGTAGATAAGAAATTTTATTATGACAGGGCTTGCAAATCTAAGAGCACTGTTTCATTTGGTGATCAATTGGATAGAAAACTATCTGTTTAAAGTTATAGGAAAATATGGGTTATGGTGGACTGGCTAAGGGATACAATGTAAGCCTTTAAGTGAAGCCTTTCTTGATATATATATTGCAAATAATGTCATTACTCAATATTTACTTCTGTGGTACTCTTAGAATCTAAGCCCTGCATAGGATGCCATACCACGTTGAAAATAATGGCATGGCAAACTTTCCTAGTGCATGTTAGATAACTTAGTCCACATAGAAATAATTCTGTGAGATGTATTTCTAAAAGTGCAAATGCAGAGTCTAAAGGTTTATCATTTAAAAAATTTTCATAGTACCTCTGGATGCTAAACAAACTTAACATTCCCTCAACATCTTGTGAGAGCTTCAACTGCCCCACCTTTGATAACATGGATATTATCAATCTTTAACATTTTTGCTGATACAATCATTATTGTTTTAATTTTCATTTTTCTGCTTAATATTCTGATTGAGCACGTTTGCATGTATTATTTTTCTGTTTGTATTTTTAAATTCCTCTGCATCTCCTTGACTTCTTTACATTGTTTTACTTTTCTTCGCAATGTTTTTTATTTTGCTCTTTATAATGAATCCATGTTATTTTCGAGTCTGAATTCTTTTCAAGATTTTCACCAAGTCTGCATGTATGTGGATTTTAACCTGCTTATGGTTTCCCTTATTATAAATTTTTTTTTTTTTTTTTTTGCGTGTGACTTTGAGTGCTTTGCAATCTGTGTGTGTGTGTAAGTGTGTGTGTGTTTACTCTGGTTAAATCTCATCTTTTATTTATTTTGCACTGTCTATCTTGTTAAGTGATCTGCTAAGACCATAAAATGAGTTTGGAAGTTTTCCAATAATTGGTATACACTAGAATACTTCTAAAAACATAAGAATTTTTTATTCTTGAAATATTGATGGCAGTTCCCTTAACATCGTGTGCTGGGATGGAATTTAGGTATACTTCTTGCTGTGTTTCTTATACACCTTTAGCAATAATACTTTGCTGGGCCTATTTTTTTTTAGTTGTGTGTTGTTCCAGACAATTTGCTCTTTTCTGGGATCTTTTTCATTTTTTCCTACCTGCCAAATAGAAGTACTGAGTTACTGACATCTAAACCTCGTGGTTGTAATGGGTTTTCTTGTCCACAATTATATTTCACATGTTTTATGCTTCTCATCCCTGCCAGTTGGCTTCCCTCTGAATTAGAATTTAACTATGAGTTTTTGAAATTATACTTTAAGTTCTGGGATGCATGTGCAGAAAATGCAGGTTTGTTGCACAGGTTTACATGTGCCATGGTGCTTTGCTACACCCAGCATCCTGTCATCTACATTAGGTATTCCTCCTAATGCCATCCCTCCCGTAGCTGCCCAACCCCAACAGGCCCCAGTGTGTGATGTTCCCCTCCCTGTGTCCTTATGTTCTCATTGTCCAACTCCCACTTATGAGTGAGAACATTTGGTGTTTGGTTTTCTGTTTCTGTGTTAGTTTGTTGAGAATGTTGGTTTCCAGCTTCATCCATGTCCCCGCAAAGGACATGAACTCATCCTTTTTTAATGGCTGCATAGTATTCAATGATATATATGTGCCACATTTTCTTTATCCAGTTTATCAGTGATGGGCATTTGGGTTGGTTCCAAGTCTTTGCTATTGTGAAGAGTGCTGCAATAAACATACGTGTGCATGTATCTTTAGAGTAGAATGATTTATAATCCTTTGGGTATATACCAAGTAATGGGATTGTTGGGTCAAACGGTATTTCTGGTTCTAGATCCTTGAGGAATCACCACACTGTCTTTCAAAATGGTTGAATTAATTTACACTTCCACCAACAGTGTAAAAGCGATCCTATTTCTCCACATCCTCTACAGCATTGGTTGTTTCCTGACTTTTTAATGATTGCCATTCTAACTGGTGTGAGATGGTATTTCATTGTGATTTTGATTTGCATTTCTCTAATGACCAGTGATGACGAACACTGGTTGGCCACATAAATGTCTTCCTTTGAGAAGCATCTGTTAATATCATTTGCTCACTTTTTGATGGAGTTGTTTGTTTCTTTTCTTGTACATTTGTTTAGGTTCCTTGCAGATTCTGGATATTAGCCCTTTGTCAGGTGGATAGATTACCATTTTTTTTTTTTCCCATTCTGTAGGTTACCTGTTCAGTGTGATGATCGTTTCTTTTGCTGTGGAGAAACTCTTTAGTTTAATTAGATCCCATTTGTCAATTTTGACTTTTGTTGCCATTCTTTTTGGTGTTTTAGTCATGAAGTCCTTGCCCTTGCCTATGTCCTGAATGGTATTGCCTAGGTTTTCTTCTAGGGTTTTTATGGTTTTAGGTCTTACATTTAAGTCTTTAATCCATCTTGAGTTGATTTTTGTATAAGGTGTAAGGAAGGGGTCCAGTTTCAGTTTTCTGCATATGGTTAGCCAGTTTTCCCAACACCGTTTATTAAATAGGGAATCATTTTCCCATTGCTCTTTTTTTTTGTGAAAGATCAAATGATTGTAGATGTGTCCATTATTTCTGAGACCTCTGTTGTGTTTCTTTGGTCTATATATCTGTTTTGGTACCAGTACCATGCTGTTTTGGTTCCTGTAGCCTTGTATTATAGTTTGAAGTCAGGTAGCATGATGCCTCCAACTCTGTTTTTTTTTTTTTTTTTTTTTTTTTTGCTTAGGATTCTCTTGGCTATATGTGCTCTTTTTTGGTTCTATATGAAATTTAAATTAGTTTTTTCTAATTCTGTGAAGAAAGTCAATAGTAGCTTGCTGGGGATAGTGTTGAATCTATAAATTACTCTGGGCAGTATGGCCATTTTCACAATATTGATTCTTCCTATCCATAAGCATGGAACGTTTTTCCGTTTGTTTGTGTCCTCTCTTATTTTCTGGAGCAGTGGTTTGTAGTTCTCCTTGAAGATGTCTTTTACATCCCTTGCAAGTTGTATTTCTAGGTACTTTATTCTCTTTGTGCTTGCTATTCTTTCTCTGTTCTGTTTCTAGAGAGATGATTAGGAGAGGTACATCAGGGAGAATATAGTGGTTAAGCAGATTTAATCTTGAGGCACACTGCTAAGATAGAAGTTAAGACTGTGCTACTAATTAGGTTTTTAAACCTGAAGTAATACACCATAACTGTGTCTCAGTTTCTTCAGTAGTTAAGGGGATAACTAAGGAAGTCTTAGTTCAATACTTTATTAGTTGCTATAACTCAACTAGTGTTACCTCATATTACTATTATCATTTTATAGGAGGATGAAAGATTGAGTGGGGATAAATTATTGCAGTCATGTAATATTTTTGTTACATATAAATCTTAATCCTCAAATTCACATTTGTGGAAATTTATAAATATTTTATATTGTTTAACTGCATTTTCACATTTTTAAACTTAACTGAAATATAGCATATATTAAAGAAAATGCACAAAACATATATGCTTAATACATTATCATAATTCAACTAACTATGCAACTGCAACATGTTCAAAAAATAAACTGTTGCTAACATCTCAGAAGCTTACTCATACCTTCTTTCCGTTGCTACTCCTTTTTTTGCCTCTGCCTCTAAGGTTTCTTTATTTCAACTCTTAACTCTGTCATTCCAGTTTTGCCTGGTTTTGAGCTTAAAATAAATAAAATCATAACGTGTTCTTTCTTTTATGCCTGGCTTCTTTTACTCAACAGTATGCTTTAGTCTATAGCTGTAGTACATTAATTTTCATTGCTGCGTAGTAACATTCCATTATATAAAGATAACAACATGCAACCATTTCACTAATAGTAAACATTTCAGTTATTTAAATTGTGGCTATTATAAATAAGACTGCTATTAATTTTATATGTCTTTAGTGCGCATATGTATGTACTAAGATATACACACAAACGCATGAGTGAAATTGCTACGTGGTAGCATACATACATATGTAGTATACATATATATGTTTAACCTTAGTAGACAAAACTACATTGTTTTTTCCAAAGTGTCACTGTTGTGCTGTCAGTGTTTATGGGGTTTCTGTTTCTGCAAATCCTCGCAAACAGTTGGTTTAAATATTAATAATTCTGGTTTATATATTAGCATATAACATTGGGATTTTGATTTGCTTTTTATAATTTCTAATCAATTGTTCACTTTTTCATACATTTGTTAAGTTTTTGGGTGTCCTCATTCAGGACAAGCCTATTTTGACACCTTGCCTAAATATCTATGGGATATAATTTTTCCATTTCTCATTGCTGTGTAGGAGTTATTTATAGTTCCATAACTCTTTTCAAATGTATGGATTCCAAAATGCATATTCCATATTTACAATATTGATTTTTGCATTTGGAAAATAATTTTTTCATTTATTTAAATTTTCTTTAATTTTCTAAATTTTTAAAATATTTTTTCTATAGAGGTCTTCAACATATTTTGTTATATTTCTTCATGCTTATTCATATTTTTAAAGGGTATCTTTTAAAACATCCTTTAAAAATATTTTATATATGAAATTTTTAGGTGGTGTCCAATTAGGTTTCAAGAAGGTAAATGTGCTTCAGATGTTTCTTTTAGGAGACTCACATCTATATTGTGAAGGGCATTTGCAAAGTAGTGGAGAAAGAGAATTGAAGTAGAAGGTCTTTACAACAAGCTAAGTGGTGGGTAGTTAAGGCTTGATATAGAGAAGCAGGAATTAATAAGTGATGAATATGAGCAGAATCTAAGAGTCTGAGTCTATAGAAACTGGCATCTTTTGACTGTGAAGAGTGATGGATAGGATGAAAGGTGAAAAGTTACTTTCCTCCCCAAAATTCCATCATTTATTTTCTCCTGGAAGAATAAAATGATATTGCTGTTCAACGGGAGTCAAGGGAAAGTAGAAGAAGACATGACTATATTTGTACAAATGTTCCTGGCAGCCACTTTTCACATTCTTTTTTCTGATGTGCTCACTACATACGCGCTCAAAAGAAAAATTAGTTACATTTTTTCTCCTTCTCTTTGTGTTTAGTCTCCGTTCATCATGAGAAATGCTCAGCAACTGTAGTCATAAAGAGAAAGCTTTCAATTAAAGTTTCAATGATGGGATACAAACTGAGAAGTCTGTTGAGTTTTCTGCCTAGGAATATCCTTGGAAAAGCCACTGCTATGCACAACCAGCACTGGGAATCCCAGATCACATGCAATCATAGGAGTTGCCCTGTAGACAGAAGCTCAGCGCATGTTCTGGTACAAGGAGATTACAGTGTTGTGCAAAGCAAAGGGATGAATGATGCCCAACTCTCTAACATGGGCCTCAGTTTCCACACTGAGGTTGGAAATGAGCTAGGAAGCAGATCCACCATAAATTGAGAAAGAGGAGAAACGGGTTGAGCTTTCAATAACCCCATAACCTGACTCATTGGGATGGAATTGGAAAGAGACTCTCATGGAAACATAAATAAAATATGTCATATCTAACTTGAACCCAAAATTATTTTCTCCCCTGCTACCTCAATTTTGCCCAGATTGGATTCTATTTTATTTCCTTATTTTTCCACAGTGATTTACTTAAGTAAAACCAGGATTTATTTTATTCATTTCCATTTCAATTGCTAAGTCCAAGGAATGTTCATGGTTTCAAAAATATGACAAAGGATGATTTGGTGAAACTGCATAACACATTATTACCTGATGTACGATCATTGATTTTGTATACTAGCCTTTATCCCTGGCTACCGATAATTTTGGCTTTTGAAGAGTCAAACGCAGAGACTTGTAAACACTTTAGTTTTTATCCTTCTTTATCATACTCATACCTGGGACAGAAAAGTATCACTTAATATTTTAAAAACATTGTTATAGTACATGTGTTTACATAATTCATAAGAGCAAGTAATTATACCTCATGTCATCTATTTTTCAAAAATGTTTTATGTATTTCCACCTGCTTCTTCCAGATGACCTTTAGCAAAACTTTGTGAAGTGTCATTGTGGCTGTTGTCTTAGAAAGAGGGTCTTGTTATTAAGATCAGTTTTTTAGACTTGCAGTATGACAAGATGATGTGCATTTGTTTAGAGGAAGACTTCAGGATACAGTGAAGTGTTTTACAAATGTTTACCATTTTTATTCTTATTAGATTTTTGAAAGTCTTTGGTTTAAAATTTTCTTCTTTTATTCAACCAGCTCTTTAAAATTCCCATCAATTCTTGTTAAGAGTGCGTATTGTATATCTCGCTATACATTTCATGCATTTTTGTATGAATTGTGCTATTTTTTATAATTTTTCTATTTAGTCTATATATCCAATATGACTCAATGTATACATGGATGTCACACATAGGTAATGATTATTTCCTTTTTTATTATTAATAATTCTAATTTATTTCAATGTGTTATCTCTTTAATACATAATATTCTAAACAATACCGAGTCCATTTTTTATGTTTTAGAATTCCTGTTATAATTACTCATTAATTAATATTTTAATTGATGTTTTGATGTACACAGTGTTCTTTTACTATGCATTGTGATATTTATCATCCAAACTATCCTTTCAAATATGTTTTATTCTCCTCCATTTAATATTCTCCTCCATTTAATTTTAATATCTCCTCCAGTTTAGAGTGAAGATGTCCTCTAAACTTAGCTATTAAATGAAATAAATAAACTAGGAATTGTTACACGCTCTTTCTCCATTAAGCCATGCTGCTTTTCCTCCTCAATGGTTCTTAAATTCAGTCTTTATTTTTCTTTCCCACACTTTTGTCTAGGGTAGACGCTCATAATCATCTTTCCTGGATTGCTGGCTCAACCTCTTAATTGTTTTTCTTCTCTCATGTCCTGCCAGACTCATACCTGTCCTCTAGCCTGTGGCCGGAGTGCCTCAACTGAACATGCTACTTAATTTCTGAGAATTTTTTAAAAAAACCTATCTATCAATGACTCTCCCTTTCTTGATTCAATGTTCTTCACAAAGGGGTGACAAGCGCAAGTAAATATTGATGTCCCCCCCTCTCAGGGCCACAGCAAGGGTCCCATGGTTGCTGCAGTGCCTCAGCTAAGAAAAGCTTCATACTTACCTTAGTGCATTATGCAAGCTTCCTCATTTTCTGAATATTGCTTGACATGAATAAATGTGGAAAGCATTAAATTAGAACATTAAAAGTTATTTTAATGGCATAGAAATCTTTCCAGACGAGGAGGCACAGCTACACTATATAACACCTTTGTGCAAATCTGTAAAAAGATATCACTTAGCCCTAACAGATGACTTTCAAAAGATGCCACAAGTAGACAGCAGGTATAATTGATAGTATCTTTGTGGAAAGAAAGAAAAAGAAAGAAAGGAAGAAAGGAAGAAAGGAAGAAAGAAAGAAAGAAAGAAAGAAAGAAAGAAAGAAAGAAAGAAAGAAAGAAAGAGAAAGAAAGAAAGAAAGAGAAAGAAAGAAAGAAAGAAAGAAAGAAAAAGAAAGAAAGAAAGAAAGAAGAAAGAAAGAAAAAAGAAAGGAAGGAAGGAAGGAGGGAGGGAGGGAAAAGTAAAGAAAAGGAAAGGAAAGGAAAGAGGGAGGGAGAGAGAAAGAAAAGAAGGAAAAAAAGAAAGAACAGGAAGAAAGAAAGGAAAGAAAGGAAGAAAGAAAGAAAAAGAAAGAAAGAAAGAAGAAAAGGGAAAAGAAAAAAGAAAAGGAAACAGTTTCTTATTCTCTGGGCCAGATTCAGCTCCGTGTTAAGTTCCAGGAATTGGGGCAGTTTTAAAAACCGCATAACCATGAGCAGAGGCCAAACTCCCTTTACCTGATCTCTCGGTGCATTGCCTTTCTTTGAGGTATTCATTATGCTGTTTTAGAAATTATGTCTTTTGTTTTTGTCATCACTGCTTTAGAAAAACCTTACTCTGTTTCCTTATCTATCCACAATTTCAACTCATGTTACTTTTTCCTTGCACCCAAACTTGCTTCCATCAAATTTAATGTGTAATACTATCATAGCCATTATCATGTCATTTTCTGAAAACAGTATTTGTGTTTTCCAAGGGGTGAAAAAACTATAAAGTTACACTACTTCTCAATCCAGCAATTTTACTCTTAGTTATCTACCCAAGAGAAATGAAAATATTTATCCACACACACTGGCACATAAATTTTCTTGTCAGCATTATTGATAATTTTTACAGTGAAAACAATCTAATCGTGTGTCACCTGGTGAATGAATAAACAATTTATCCATATGATAGAATACTACTCAGCTATGAAAAAGAAGAAAATGGAGATATATACTACTATGTATATATCTATGTGTATACTATACTACTATGTGGATGAACCTCATAATTTTATACGTATTGAAAGAAGCCAGTTACCAGAAACCTCATACTGTAAGATTCCATTTATATAAAATGCCAGAAAAGGTAAATCTTTAGAGACAGAAAATAGACTGATGAATGACTTGAAGAGTGGAGAGGGACAGTGACGGTGCTGTGCATATAGTTAATGTGCATATCGTATCTCAGTGAAGTGATGAAACATTCAAAAACTGATTTATGGCAATCGTTTCGAAGCTTGGCAAATTTACTAAAATATCATTGAATTCTACACTTGAAATGGTTGAAATATATGATCTGTAAAAGACGCCTCAGTTAAGTTACTTTTTGAAACTTAGATTACTTGCCTTTTCATTATTGAGGTTTGAACCAGCAGCCCAAGATCTTGCCTGCGGACAATGTTTTGATGCTTATATCTCTACCAATCTCTACTCAATGCTTTCCTCAATTAAAAAAAATAATTATTACTCTTTTGTTTCATTTGTTTACAATACAAATATAGATGCCTTATTTCCAATTTGATAGATACTTAGTTAATATTAAAAAGTCAGACATGTTTGTAATATAGTTGCATAAATACAGTATTTTTTTAACTAGTCACAATTCATTTTGTGTTTTCCCATTGTTGAAAAAATGATTTTTTTTGGCAATCCCTAAAATAAAAGATTCTGTAATAACATGAAGTTTGCAAAATTGTATTATATAGTCCTTTCTTGAAAGATTCATAACAGGGACTAGTGTGTATTTTTAGGAATTTTGAGTCAGAAGCTTTACATTTCTTTCTTGTTTGACTGTTGCTATGATAATGCTAGATTTTTAAGAGTCAGAATTATAGTAGTACACAATAATATACATGAATTTTTCAATCACACATCTGAAGACCTATTAGATGTGGATCTAGTTGCTTTTTATACATCATTCGTTTCTGGACCTGAGTGAAGGGACAGATCTACTTGGGGCAGGATCTTTTCCTGGTAAATAAAGGGAGACAAGAGACTATAACACACCACACATAAAAAACTTTTGCTTGGATGTGGCATATATTATGTTCATGAACGAGAGGCGTAAATCAAAGTAATGAGGAACTTTATCTTACCTAGGGTGAAGTCACAGCAAGTGAGGGAATGAAAGAAAGATATGTGATGTCCTATTCAGAGTTTTCTTACTTTTAAATGGATCTCACTACCCTCTTTTTCACGATAAAATTTTGAATCCTAGATTCATGAATTCTATATTGAGAAACAATGATAATGTGAAATTTTAATTCTTATCTCTGAATGCATATTAAAATCCCATGTAGTGTTTTTAAAAAGATTGATAGCCACGTTCTACCTACACGGATTGAAACAATCTTGAGGGAGAGAATTCAGGCATTGGTATTTTAAAATTCCCTTCATTTAATGTATGAATACACATGAAAAGTTTGAGAGCTACTACTGTGGAGAAATGGAATGTGGCAGAATATTTTTCATATTCTTCATTTGAACATTTCTAACTAGAATTCAATGTTTTTATATTCCCTAAGCTTAAGTTCATTTTACTTCAGGCATATCTGAATTTTAGTCTCTAGTTAGAGAAAGAGTACTGATTATTGAAGTTTGATATGGAGCTTTATTTTAGCCTTGTTGGGATTATATATTCCATTCTCCTTGGAGCGAGTCTGTAGAGAAAAACACATTATAAATCACTTTGTATAATTTTCAGTGCCTTATATTTCTCTGATACATTTCTACATGGAGGAGAGAATATATTTTGGGCCATAGTTACAGTATGATTAGGTATTATGTCTTCCAGGAGAAATAGGAAGCACAATATGGTTTCAATGATCTATATTTGCATAATTTTTAAAAAACTGTATAGCCAAGGAATTACAACGTTATTTCAGAAGTTCCACAAGATGTTAAACTTTTGTAGCCCCAAACACTATGGGAGACTTCTATTCTTTACGATAAATTAAGCATCTGTTTTTTGGCTTGAATATTATATATATTGCTTTTTAAATTAGTTTCAAGCATTTTGACTATAAAACATTACTTAATAACCTTCATTTGATAAGTCAGAAACATTCTATTTATCTTATCACCTTGTTCATATTGATGATTTGAAATTCTTGGGGACTAATATATAACATGGTGATTCACAGTATAGGATAATAAGGAAATGAGAAGCCTAAATCATATTGAAGCATATAAAGCAATACAAAGGAAGAATCAATACAAAAAAAAAAAAGCACAGTACATAAAGCAGGATGAAGTAATCAATAGCAGTGTATTGTAGCATACAATTGCAGATTATTACAGGAAAATCCACTTGAGTTATGTAGGGATGCTAAAGAGCTACAACAAATTTCCTCTGCATGTTGGCATCAGACAAAGGATTAAGGGAATTCTGAAAAATATTAGAAAAGTTTAACTATTACCAAAGAATATCAAAGCTCTAAAAGTTTCTGAATATTTTTAAAAATAATATTTGAAAATAGTTTTGCTTTCGGGCCACCAAAGAAGAAAAACAAAGTGTCTGGATTCTAAGATCTAATAGGATTCTAAGATCTAATAAGATCTAAGATCCATGTTAGGATCCTAGGATCCTAATATCTAACTTTACCCTGTGGTAGCCTAATTTTATGTTACCACAGGATGAAATTGGATATTACTAATTAGTTATTACTTATTTTCTAAGGAATTAATATGAATTATTCCAGTTTCTTACTACTACACTAAAAAAAATCACAAGAAAATTGATGGACTAAAACAACGGTAACTGTTTAACTTTTCCTTCTTTCCCATGTTCCTAGGAGCTGGCTGTTCTCAGTTGAGTGGTTCTCACTCAGAGTCTTGCTTGTGGTTCCATGGAAATGGTGACTGAACTTGGAATGATTTCAAAGGTTTTTTCTCTCACATGTCTCCATGTGACTTGAGCTTCTTCATATTATGGTAGTTGAATTTCAATAACAAGCATCCTAAGGGGACCAAGCAGAAGCCAGAAGGTGTATTCCTATTTAGGACCTAACTTTGGAAATCACAGCGTGTCACTTCCTTTCTATTTCAGACATTCACGAGGATATATAGAGCCCATTCTCTCAATAAGAGGAGTGTAAGCATCACATAAAAACATGGAAGATAGAAGATCTTTTGGCCACTATCTTGGAAGTGTAATCTGCCACATGGATCTTAAATTTCCTTTTATATTTTCCCTTGGTGTGGGCAATAAAATATTTACCTAGGCTTATATAATGCATACATCACAATTTTCCCAAAGAATTTTAATACAGGAGTTTTGGATACACACAGGATGTGAACTGTAGACATTTTCCTAAGAGTTTACCTAGTTGTTCAAGGTATGAGAAGGGCAGCTGCCTTTGTCTGAGATCCCAACACATACCACTCTTTCTTTCTCTTACTCATTAATATGCAGCCTTAGTCTTTTAGTTCCTCTGAAATTTTAAGCAGGTTATCACCTCATGGTTTCTGCTTGTATTTGTTAATTTATCTATTGGATCTTTGCATAATGTCTTCATCAGCTTGGGCTGTCATAATAAAATACCATAGGCTGGGTGACTTGAATGACAGAAATTTATTTCTCATAGTCGTGGAGACTGAAATTCTAAGATCAAGGTGCCAGCAAAGTTGGATTCTGTTGAGAGCTCTCCTTCTAGCTTGTAGACGGCCACCTTCTAGATACGTACTCACACAGAGAGGAGTGAGAGCAAGCTTATAAGCAAGTCGTGTCTTATAAGGACACTACTCTCATTAGGATGGCCCTCACTCTTTTGATCTCATCTAAACATAATCAATTTCCAAAGTTTCCATCTTCAAATAGCTTTACATGAGCGACTAGGGCTTCAACACGTGAATTTAGAGGGATGGGACAATTCAGTCCATAGCGCATAGGTAATTCCTTGTATATTCTCTCTCAGCTCATATATCAAGCCTTCCCTGGCCATCCTGTTCACAATAGTTCTATTCTTCCCCAGGCATTTTTATTATATTACCTATTTCCTTCCGTGCATTTACACTCTTCCCTCGCTTCTTTATATTAGATTTAGTTCCAATGAAAGTAGCTTTTTGTGTTCATGCTGAAACAGTGATTACTGCAGAGAAGGCTTCAGAAAATGGTCCATGGGTGAGTGAATGAATCAATGGCTCACCATAATAATTCACATGTGAGTGCTTTAGCAGCTTTAATTTTGGGGGAGAGGTTGTGTTTCTTAAATGGTCATAAATCAAACCAACTTCAGTTTTCATGCATTCACTCCTATTCTGTTGTTCTGAGGCCACATGGAAAGTCATTAATTCTTTGACATAATCAATTGCACTTCAAAAATTTATAAACAGCTATCCAGTCCCATTTATATTTTCACTTTAAAGGTTGTGTGTGCTTACAAAAACATTTAATATGACAGGTTTCTAATCCTCTTGTCATCACTGACACTTATCTCAGGAAGTTTTCAGTTTTCAAATGACCCTTTGAAAATGTGTGGTCCCAGTAGAATATAACACTCTAGGTAATGCCTCACTAAGCTGAGGCTATAATAGGACATCACTTCTCTTGTTAGGAGCTGTGTATTTTTATTAATGCAGAATAAAATATTTTGCCTTTTCTGAGGAAACATGATTCACAAAACAATCTAATGGTTATTTCCATTTTTAATTGTGTCTATTTTATCAAAGCTAAAATCAGTTTTGCCAAGTGTCAAATATCAAGAATTTTAGGGCCTTTTAAACTGACATTTAAAAACCAAGAAAACAAACAAACAAAAAAAAACGTTATTCTAAATAGGTTAAGATTCCAAAATAAATCCAGAGGATTGACACAAAATGAGATCATGCTGTTTTCACAAGCGAGATCAAAAGAAGCTTCCAAATAATTCATGAGACTTCTGATTTAATGCCATATGGCTGGCATCTTTGCAATAATCAGCTTGAACTTGCTATTTAAAAAATGATAAAGACCTTCAAAGGAAGCAATGAAAACAACAGAACCAAAAATTGATTAACAACCAATGGTTAAAAATCAGTTAAATTTGTAACAATTATTTCCCTTTTTGGTTGGATTAAGACTACCTTTGTTTCAAAAGTCCTAGTTGTATTTAGACTCTAAATTCTGTAATGTCTAGAACTTTGTTAAGAATATCACCACAGTACTCAGATACCCTGGGTTCAAATCACAGAGTCAACCTTGTTGATTTTAAGGCACGTTACTTAGCATCTTCATGCCTCAGTTTTCTCATTTGTAAAATAAGGGTATTAAAAGCATTGAATCAGAAATACATACAAGATACTTAAAATAATGTGCATATTACTCAGTAAGTGTAAAGCAGGTATTCAGTAAAAGTAAGCAATTAATGGTGAGGTTATTATTATAGAATATAATATTTTAGTTTGCTTGAAGACATTTAGAGATACAGAATCCCATCATCAATGGCTTCCCTATTGGCTAAGAAATTCACATTTTAGCACAAGAATTTTGTAGTTCTGTTGCTCTAATGGAAAAACTTTACCTTTGGAGTTATCTGGGTCACCATCACCACCATCGCCACCTCACTACTCTTGTGCCTCAACCCACTGATCTCTCCACTAGACCCTGGCCACTTCAGCTCCTTTCTGCAGACAGTAAACATAAGCATCAACTGAAGTAAGTTAGAGTCTTAGAAACTCAAGCCCTATCCTAGATTTAATTCTGAATCTTCCTTTTAATAAGACCCCAAGTTTATTCATATATTTATCAATATATAAGAATATCTGCCCTATATTTATCCAGGGCTGCAGCTTCTGGCAAAAGACTGTTCAAAACAGTATTTCTGAGATTATGAGATAGTACCTTACACACTGAAAAGTTTTAGAGTCCATTAATAAATCCAGATGTGCAGGTATGGAATCAAAAGCAAAAACAATTCTGAGATTTAAAGTTGTATCTACTTTATGTGTATACACTTGGGTATTACATAAAGGAAGGGAGAAATAATTATACAGTGTTTCTTGCTGGAAGCAGAAATATCAATTGACCTTCAGCTCGAGATCTGCAAGAATATTTGAACAGCATTAAGTTAGATAGTAAATAGAGAAAGGACTTTGACAAGTACTGTTTGTATTAAAGAAAACACTTGGATAAATTTTTTCACAACAAATACAACACTTAAAAAAATTAATATTTGGAAAAGAGCTCAGTACACAGCAGACATTGGATAAGTGTATGTTGAAGTCAACCAAAAAGTGAAAAGAGAAAATTACAAAGAACAGACAACCTTTCAGATTTTAGGAAGCTCTGTTTTGTGGCAAAAAGAGATAATTTCAAGACGATGCCCTAAGTGCAGGATAGGAGTATGTAAGGGTCATTTGAGAACTCCTACATGTATCTCACCCAACTTGAGTGCATATGGGCATAAGAGGGATGTCTGTAAATGACATTTTTCCTGAATTTAAAAGGCATGATTGCTGCTTATGGGGATAGAAGGGAAGGTAATGACATTCCAGAAAAATTGACGTAGGCTTTCCTGTGAGTCATGTATGATCAGCCAGCAGCAGGAGATATCTTGGGAGAAATATCAAAATTCACAGCATGGAGCTTCTTGCATGAGGAGCTTGTGTATGGTGGAGTGGGGTGGAAGTAATTGTAGAGGAGATTTGAAGTGTTTCAAGGAGAAATATGCTAAGATCAGGTTTTAGTTTCATATAATAATTATATATAATAGCATTGTATGCTGATAATGTAATATATATATTCATAATTAATAAAACAAAAGCCTATGCATTAAGGGTTCAATTACTCTTATTTCAAAGATGAGAAAGTATAAGCTTAGAAAAGTTATTTTTTCAAAATTATGCGTAATAGAGCCTTGCACATGGTAAATGCTAGATATATTTCTTGCTAAAAGCAAGCACACAAAAAATAACAACAAAATAATAGGCTTTACCATAGTTGGAACATTCAGCAGGACTGTAGTTTGGTCTATTTTTTTTTAATGCTCTCAATGAATGAAAAGATCTGATCGGTGAAAATGAAGTTTCCTTGTAACTTTTGCCTCTAACTTCATGATGGCCCACCTTCAGCTCTCTGGAGAAGGAAAAGCAGACATTTCTAGGGGAAGTAGTAAATGACCTCAGGCAGTGGTGTAAAGAGAGGGATCAGGACATCATTAATTCATGGTGCAGACAGGACTCTTGGCCTGGCTCACCTGGTGATTTGGTCCTCAGGGTAAAAATATGATATAACAGCACTGCACATCTTCGTCTTCAAATAACTTTCTTCTTGGTCACACTTCTCCAGTACAAACTGATTGATCTTCATGTCTGGTGTGAAGGCTCAGCCTTTTATCTCAATTCATCATCCTCTTGGGAATTTTACTCATCTTTCTGTTATTTTTGATTTTTCATGTTATGTAATTTATGTTTCTTTCTTGGTTTACCATCTTACTTGAGGTACACGTCTTCCAATAACAGATTTAAAACTGTTCCTTGGGAGAAAAATGTATGGCAATCTTAAATGTCTGAAAATATTTGTATTCTACCATTACACTTAATTTTCTGAGTATAACATTTTCAAGTAGGAAATTATTTTCCATTAGAGTCTTTTAGCCATTGCCTCATTGCATTTTTTTTTGCTTCCAGAGATGCTATTGAGAAATTTCAAGCCATTCTGAGAGCGTATCTTTTATCTGATATTTATCTTTTATATTTTCTCTAGAAGCTTTTGATTCTTCTCATTGTTCATAGTGCTCTGATAGTCCACAAACATGTGCTTTTGAATGTAACTTGGTATGAATTTATTTTCATAGAATGTAGTAATCACTTAGAGTGGTATCTTTTAAATTGAAAATGGCCATTCTTTGGTTCTAAAAAAATTTGCTTATAATTTTCTCTGCTCTATTTTCTCTGTAACCTCTTTTTGGAAGAGGATTTTATACTGCAATCATCTAATTTAATTACTTTTTTCTCAAATCCTCTTTGTGTTCAATTTTTTGAATTCTTCAACTTTATTACTAACTCTTATATTGCATGTTCTTTTCTATTATCATCTTTTAAATTCCATGAGTCCATTTTAATTCTAATTTTATGTATTATGATATCAGGGTTGCTATATCTTTTTGTACAATTCTGAAGACATTAAAATACTTTTTAATGTCTGCATAATTTGTTTCCACTAATTGGCTTGCTTTCTATTTATTTTGTTCTTTGTCATTTAGATTAGAAACTTTCTTTAGCTATCTGATAGCTTTTTATTGTTAGTTTATATGTAAGAGTAAAAACATTGGAAAAACAAAACCTTGACCTCAAATTTTGAACCTAGGATTAAGCGTGGTGAACTTGGAATTCACTATAGGCTGATCTGAGTGGGGTGATTAATGGATGATTTCTTATTCCAGCATATCTGAGTCTTTCTTCTTGACAAACCAAATTTTTCATAGAAAAGTGCTCCAATCTCCTGTTTAGAGTTACATCTGCCTTCTAAAGTTTTGAAATAATAGGGAGGTAGGAGTGTAAGGTAGAAGGAGTATGAAGTTTCAACATTCAACACCCAGTTTTCCCCTTTTTAATAATAGCTATATATTCAATTATTCAAAGGATCTTCCAGACTCAAAACAATGTTTTACCCTCGCCAATAGTATTGAGTAGGGTAGCAGAGGTTAGCTCATAAAGACTTCTCAACTTTTTCTCACCCATTTATCCTTATTGAGGGGCATCCCTTCAGGTAAGCCTTGGTGAGGCTTGGATGTGTTGTTTTTCTTATTTAAACTATACTTCTCAATACCTAATCCATTACTATTCATAGTGATAATAGGTCTATTCATAGTGATAATAATTCTTCATTAGTTTTAAATTTTTAAAAAAATCTTTACATCGTCTTTAGGATTTACTGTGTCTGTGACTATGTCATCTGCCAATAGAGACGAATTAACTTCTTCCTTTCTAATTTAGGTGCTTTTATTTGTTTTTCTAGACTAATTGCTCTGGCTAGAAATTCTAATACAATGTTGAATAAAACTACCAGAAGTGGGCATTCTTGCCTGATTCCTTGTCTTTGAAGCAAAGCTTTCAAATTTTCACCCTTGAGTCTGATGTTAGCTGTGAGTTTTCCATACAAGGATTTTCTTATGATGAGGTATTCTTCTTTTATTCCTAGTGTGTTGAGTGTTTTTATCATGAAAATGTGTTGAATTAAGTCAAATGCTTTTTCTGCATCAATTGAGGTGATCATGTGATTTTTATTCTTAGTATGGTTATAACATTAATTGATTGTTGTGTGTTGAACCATTCTTGCATCCCAGGAAAAAAATTCATGGGATCATGATTTATGACCTTTTGAATGTGTTGTTGAGTAAAATTTGCTAGGTTTTATTGAGCATTTTTGTATCTATATTTACCAGGAATATTTTCTTGTAGTTTTCATGTGGTTCTTGTGTCTGACTTTGACATAAGGGTAATTGCAGTCTTGTAAAATGAATTTAGAAGTCTTCTTCTCTCTTCACTTTTCTGGAAAAAATTGAGAAGAATAGAGTTAATTATTCTTTGAATGTTTACTAGAATTTACCGGTGAAGCCATCTGGTCCTAGACTTTTCTTTGTTGGAAGTTTGTTTGTTTTTTGTTTCTGTTTTGTTTTGTTTTAAATTACTGATTGAATCTCCTTAGTACTTATAGGTCTGTTAAGACTTTCTATTTCTTTAGAATTCAGTGTTGATATGTTGTATGTTTCTACAAATGATACATTTATTCTAGGTTACTCAGTTAGTTGGCATGTAATTGTTCATAATAATCTCTTACAATCCTTTTTATTTCTGTGGCATCAGTAATAATGTATTCTCTTTCATTTATGACTTTGTTTGAGTCTTTAATCTTTCAATCTTAGCTAGTCTAGCTAAAGTTTTGTGGATTTTACTTATATTCAAAAAACAATTCATAAATGTTTTCTATTCTTTATTTCATTTATGTTTAAATGTCTTTATTATTTCCTTCCTTCTGCTAATTTTGGGCATAGTTTGTTCTTGTTTTGCTAGCTGCTTGATATGTTACATTAGGTTGATTATTTGAGATTATTCTTCCATTTTAATGTAATTTACAGCAGTAAACTTCCCTTTTATTATTGCCTGTGCTGCATCCCATAGGTTTTGGCATATTATCTTTTCACTTTTGTTTTCTCAAGACATCTTCTATTTTCCGTTTTGATTTCTTATTTTACCCGGTGGTCGTTTAAGGGTGGAATGTTTAATTTCCACATATTTATGTATTGTCTGGTTTTCCTTCTGCTATTGATTTTGAGCTAGATTTTGTTGTGGTCAGAAATGGTACTTGAAAAGATTTCAGTCTTCTTAAATTTAAGACTTGTTTATAAGCAAACACATTTGATCAATCCTTGGTAATGTTTTATGGGTACTTAAAAACAATGTGTATTCTGCTGTTTTTGTTTCAATCGTCTTGTATATGTCTGTCAGGTCCATTTGGTCTAGTGTTGTTCAAATCCTCTATTGCCTCATTGATATCCTGTCTGAATGTTTTTCTTCACTGTTGAAAGTGGTATTTGAGTTTCCTACTATTATTGAATTGTTGTTTATTTCTTCCTTTAGTTCTACCAATGTTTGTTTTATATTTTTAGGTGTTCTAATGTTAGGTCCAAATATATTTTTTAATTGTAACATGTTCCTGGCGAATCAGCCCTTTTTTCATTGTATAACTTCCTTATTTGTCTTTTGTGACAATTTTTTACTTAAAGTCTATTATTTTGTCTGATACAATTATAGCCACTTCTGCTGTTTTTTTTGTTTTTTTGTTTTTTGTTTTTTGTTTTTTTTTTGTAGTTACCATTTGCATGGACAGTCTTTTTTAATCCCTTTACTTTCAGTCTATGTGTATCCTTAAACCTAAGGGGATTTTTTTGTAGACAACATTATATAGTTGGTTTTTTCTTTTTTTTTCTCATTCTAACATTGTTTTTGTCTTATGATTGAGAAGTTTAATCTCTTCACATTTAAAGTAACGATTGATAAGGAAATATTTACTATTGCCATTTTGTTGATTGTTTTATGTTAATCTTGTCGTTATTTTAGCCATCTTTTCCTCTCTCGCTGTTTTCCTTCGTGTTGGCTGATGTTTTATATTGATATGCTTTGATGTCTTTCTTATATATTTTGTATATCTTCTATACAGATTTTATTTCTGGTTATCATGAAACTCAAAATATATTTATAAGAGCATATTTTAAGTTGATAACAACTTAAGATTCATCACATACCAAAAATAGTCTTACTTATCTTCCTCCCCCTACTTTACACTATTTTCACAGTTTTCATGTATTTATTTTTTATATGTACTATCATAATTTTTGTTAGTTTTTTTAAAAATTGTCTTTTAACTTTGGACTATCATTAGAAGTAATTTACCAACCGTTATATTATTCTATACAGTCTATACATTTGTCTCTACTAATGAATATTAGTAAGAAAAGATACTCATTTAAAAAGTAAATATATAGAAAATATTTTATGCTACCACCTTGCTGTATAGCATACTTTCATTTTAACATGAAAAACTCCCTTTAGTATTTCTTGTAAGGCATGTCTAGTGGTAATGAACTTTCTTCACTTTTGTTTGTCTGGCAAATACTTTTTTTCTCCTTTATTTTTAAGAGACAGTTTTGCCTGGTATAGTATTATTGATTAGCAGTTTATATTTTCTGTCAGCACTTCAGATACACAGTCCACTCCTTTCTAGTGTGAAAGGTTCTTTCTGAGAAATCTGCTGACAGTCTTACAGAGATGACTTGGTGCATGACAAATCATTTTTTTTCTTGCTACTTTAAAATCCATCTTTTGACTTTTGACAATTTGATTATAATGTATCTTGATGTGCATTTATTTGGGTTCGTTTGATTTTGCAATTTTTAGATCTAGATGTCCATTTTCTTCATCAGATTTGGGAAGTTTTCTGTCGTTACTTATTTAAATTATCTTTCTGTTTCTTTCTCCCTTCCTTCTTCTGAAAATCCTGTAATGCATCCATTGGTTAACTTGACTGTGCCCCATAAATTACTTAAGTTTTCTTCTTTTTATTTATTTATCTTTTTACCTGTTACTCTTTTGACCGAATAATTTCAAATGATCTATCTCTGAGTTCACTGATCCTTTATTTGCTTCATGTAGTCTGCTCTTGAATCTTTCAGGTGATTTTTTTTTTAGTTCATTTATTGTATTCTTCACCTCTATTATTTGTTTGCTCCTTTATTTAGTATTATTATTATTTTTTTTATTGTTGTTGTTGTTGTTGTTTGGAGACAGAATATCACTCTGGTACCCAGACTGAAGGACAGTGACAAGATCTTAGTTCACTGTGAGCTTTGCCTCCTGGTTTCAAGCAATTCTCCTGCGTCAGCCTCCTGAGTACCTAGGATAACAGATGCGCATCACCAAGCCCAGGTATTTTTTGTATTTTTAGTAGAGACTGGGTTTCACTATTATGGCCAGGCTGGTCTTGAACTCGATGTTGGCAATGCTGGTCTGGCCTCAAGTGACCAGTCGACTGTGGCCTTCCAAAGCACTGGTATTACATGTGTGAGCCACCGCACTGACCCTGCTTGTTCCTTTAAAAAAATGTTTTCTGGCCGGGCGCGGTGGCTCAGACCTGTAATCCCAGCACTTTGGGAGGCCAAAGCGGGTGGATCACGAGGTCAGGAGATTAAGACCGTCCTGGCTGACACGGTGAAACTCTGTGTCTACTAAAAATACAAAAAATTTAGCCGGGCATGGTGGCAGGCGCCTGTTAGTCCCAGCTACTCGGGAGGCTGAGGCAGGAGAATGGCGTGAACCCGTGAGGCAGAGCTGCAGTGAGTCGAGATCGCCCACCGCACTCCAGCCTGGGCAACAGAGGGAGACTCCATCTCAAAAAAAAAAAAAAAAAAAAGAAAATATTTTCTATCTGTTTGTTGAAATTCTCAATTTGTTCACGCATTGTTTTCCTGACCTCACTGAGCATCTTTATTACTATTAACTTAAATTCTTCACCAGGTGAATTGTACATCTTCGTTTCATTAGAGTTGGTATAGGGAGATTTACCTTGCTTTTTTATTTGAAGCATATCAGCCTATTTCTTCATCTTCATTGTTTTTTTTTTTGTGTTGGTGTCTCTACATTAGACAAAGCAGCCATATATCCCAATCTTGATGGACTGGTGTTATATAGGTGAAGACTCCTGTCAATCAGCCTAGCCAGAGATTCTGAGGGCCTCTCAAATATCTATCCTACTCCAATCCACTTTCTTTGTTCTTTGCAGGCCCTAGGTGTACAGGGTAAACTAGGTCCTATCTGTACAATGGGATAGTAAGATAAAAGCAAGTTCTTTAGGCAGCTACCAGATATTTTGGATCACTGGATGCACCATTCAACTCTTTACCTCCCCAGAGAGAAGCTGAGAGCTGCCGTTTTTCTTTCGTTATCTTTGTGCTGATCCTAGGGGGAGATGTGGTGGTGAATGATAGCTCACACCTCACACCTCATCTCTGTTCTACTCCAGGCAGCTAGTTAACGTCAGATTCATCAGTACTCTTTGATAGGCAGGATGTAAGCCAGTTCTATGGGTCCATCTGGAGGAGCTGGGGCATTGGATCTACTCTCCTTCCCGGGGGAGAAGCTGGAAGCTAGGAATTTCTTCCATTTACACTGTGCTGAGCTGGGAGGAACAGCTACGGTGGCTGCCAGCACAAGTCACCATCTATTTTTTCTTCAATGTGACCTGACTGTGCTGGTCTTGTCAGCATTCCAAGCCTCAGAAAACAAAAGCCAGTCCTCCAGGAAGCTTCCTCCAATAATCTGCAGCATTGGATGTATGGACCAACTCTTTCCTTCCCCTGAGAGAAGCTGAGAACAAGGGGATGTCTTTCCAATTTTATGATTCTATGCTTGGGGCAGTGATTCCAATGAGAGGGTATTCATAGTCTCCCCACTGGCTTTGATATATCTGGTCCTGTTCAGCTGGGGAAAGAGCCTCTCAATCATCTTGAGGATTTCTTACGAAAACATTTCCGTGCTCATTGCCGAATCAGTGTAGTGGTGGAGGAAAGGATATTCCAGGTTTGCCCCCAACACTTCTTCCCAACTTCACTCCCACTTTTGGACTTCTTAGGTCTAGAAAATTTGTTCTATTTATTAAATCTATAGTGTTTTTAAACAAAAAAAGTGAAGATATTGACTCTGAAATGGTATATCTACAATTTTTCATAATTTATCTTCTCATGAAAATATTAGGAAAATCATGTAGTTACTTTGTTCATGTGTGCATACAAGCATTTTCACTGTAAAATATACTGTGAGTGCTGACGAGTTGATGGGTGCAGCACACCAACATGGCACAAGTATACACATGTAACAAACCTGCACGTTATGCACATGTACCCTAGAACTTAAAGTATAATAAAAAATAAAAAAAATAAAAAAATATATACTGTGAATATTTTTTTACATGTTATGCTATGATCTAAATGGCTGTGTTTTCTAAAAATACAGGTAGTGGAACTTTATCTCCAGTTCCATCATACTGGGAGATAAGGGATGTGGGAGGTAACCGAATCAGTGTCCTTATAAAAGATATTGGAGAGAGCTTGTTTGTTGCTTCTACCATCTGAGGACACAGCAATGCGGCACCATCTTTAAAATGGAGGGTAGACCCTCATTTACTGCTGGATCTGCTGTTACCTTGAACTTGGACTTTCCATCCTTCGTAACTGTGAGCAATAAATTTTTGCTGTTTGTAAATTATCTAGCCTAAGGCATTTTCTTACAGAAGTTTGAAAAGACTAAGACATGTTCTATTATCAACACCAAATAATGCACAATAATGGTAAAGAATTGATTTTATATCAGGGTTTTAAAAATATTACTATGATTACTAAAATCAAGCATCCTTTGTTTATTGTTTCAAATGTGTAATTTCATGATATAAAATTATGTTCTAACTTCAATTTAAGTACATTACGTCTGTAGAGATATACATTAAACATTTTAATATGTAAGTGAGATGCACTAAAACAATCAATGCTGAATAGACCTTCTTTCAAATGCATATTAGGTTAAGTTTACTCCCTGATGTGTACTCTAACAAGAAAAATGAAACATTTGATGGATTGTAAAGATAACTTAACATGCTTTAACATTTGCCTAACAGAATTTGATTAGCAAGAACAAGGCATTTTGTTTCTAACTCTTATAGCCCAAAGCTTGCTATAAATACATTGTACTACTCATCCAGGGAAACTAACAAAATTAATTGTTGACATTGTGGGAAGTCACAACATTGTAAGATTTTATAGATTGCAATTTATAAGATACAGCAGGGCATACTTGTTTTGTTTTACGTGCCCTGCAGTGGAAAATAATTTATAGGCAGTATTCAATAATATATTTATTAATAATCAACAGAAGAGATGAGCAACACATGAAACCTGAGAAAGCTATAAGTTTTGAAAAATAAGACTAGGAAAGTCAGGTAATTCTATCAGTAAAACTAAAAATGCAATAAACTATTAGCCAAGGTTAAACTTTAAATTAAAATTGTAGAGTGAAAAAAATCACAATATAGTTGTTCATCATCAGATTCAAGTCAACATAAAAATCAATGCTTATAACTTCATAAATATTACTTAAAGATTCAAAAGACTCAGTTAATTGAAGAAGGCTGTTTTTTCTCTTTCTTTTTTTTTTTTTCATTTAGCTAAATCTATTTTTTCATTCCACAGGTTTATTTGCTTTTCAATCTCTCTTCTGTTTCTACATATGCACATTTCTATTTCAGTCTGTGTTCAGGATTTGAACTTTGTTTCTACTTCATTACTTCCTCTATCTCCCTTAGCTGAGATAAACCAACTAATTTTCTTCCTCTTTTTTTTTCTCTCATTTTAGATCTGTTCCCAGAAATAGCAATTGTCTGATGAGATTATGAAAGAGTAGAATAGAATATCTATTTTACCATTGGAAATCTCAAGCAGAATATATATGAGTGCATGCCACATAATAGATATCCATTAAATGTAGATTATAGATTTTAAAATTTGCACATGGAGGAACTCCATCTAGAACCTCTGTACTACACATATGTTCATGTTTCTTCTCTTTAAGGTTTCCAACTCCAAATTTTAGGTTTAAATGTAATTTTAATGAAACATGCTTTTATTCTCTATCTTTTGATATTAACACATGAATAGACACACATATATAAATACTCTCTTCTTTTATTTCATTGCGTTTTTGGGAAATGGGTGGTGTTTTGTTACATCAATAAGTTTTTAGTGGTGATTTCTGAGATTTTGGTGCACCCATCACCTGAGCAGTGTATGCTGTGCCAAATCTGTAATCTTTTATCTCCCCACCATTCCACACAAGTCCCCAAAGTTCACTGTATCATTCTTATGCCTTTGCATCGTCATAACTTAGCGACCACTTGTAAGTGAGAACATACCATGTTTAATTTCCATTCCTGAGTTACTTCACTTAGAATAACGCTCTCTAATTCCATTTAGGTTTCTGTGAATACCATCATTTTTTTCCTTTTTATGACTGAGTAGTATTCCATGGTGTGTATATGTATGTACATATATATAAAATGCAACTCTTTCTAAAAATTGCATTGTGGTTAAGAGTTTCTGCTTCTCTGTAAAACAGAGTCGTTAGCATTAGGTCAGCATTACAACCAAAGAAAACTAGAACATTAGTCAAGTAGAGAAATTATCTCTTTGAAGGTATCAGAGATCTGCAGTGGCAATGAGAGCTGAAGAAGCTGAAATTCCAGAGATGAAAGAACTTCAGAGAGGGGAGCTGACATCTGCATTCACTTTTATTCTGGAGGATGTGTTAACTTTGAGCAAGAACACATGCTTCAGAACTGGGCTTTTGTATTACAGAACTACTGGCGATGAAGAGCAAGTTTTGGTGGGAACTTGAGAACCAGCTTGCTGGGCATATGCCATTCTGAGATTTTACAGGTCAGTAATATAAAATTAGTCAGGATTCTCTCAATTTTGTGAAAATATCGAGGGATCTCTAAAATAGAGATATTTTAGAATTAGGGACTGACTGGGGGAGGAGTTCTGCCTAGACACTATACCCAGTGTTTAAAAAACTTGGGTGATCAAAGTAGAAATCAAGTGTAGACAATTTCCTGGGTCTTCAGTCTACATTGACTGAGCACAGTCCCTATTTAGATTAAGGTAATTAACGTTCATTTTCCTGATAGGT